>NC_038255.2:5119406-5392672 GCF_000004515.6 Glycine max | reverse complement strand
GAAGTTTATCAAATCTCACAAAATCCATTAAAAAAAAGGCCAATAAACAAACTGGCACAAGTCAAAGTCCAAAGTAACAATTATCTAAGAAGTCAAAAGATGCATCTTCATCATCAAAAGAAAAAAATCCATTAAAGAAAAAATGTGAAAAATTCAATGTGTCATAAGTAAAACTCAAAGCTTCAAGCATCCAAGAAGTCAAAAGATGAATCTTCATCATCAAATGAACTTTATTCAATTTTAGAAAAAGTTTGAAAAGGAGTACACCAAAGAAAACAAAATTCAACAATAGGTCACCAACAAAAGAAAATAGGTACAAAAAGTCTATTTAAATGAACAATTTTCGATATTTTATTCGCATCATTTTTATATGTTTTACCATTATGATTGACTATTTTTCTTTGGTTAAATATATTTTTTGACAATTTTTTTATGTCAATTTCACTTTATCCTTATATTGTTCTTATAAAATTTATACATAACGCTTACTTTTATCTTCATATTAATCAACTTTAATTCAGTGGTCAATCTTTAATTTTAAAATATTCTCTTATAAATATATTGATAAATAAAAATATCTTAATTTATAAGTAACTTTTTATCCCCTTTAAAAAAAATGATATAAAATATCATTAACAATTATATTTTAAATTTAATTTATTAAATAAATAATTTATTTAAATATTTTTTTAATTAATTATAAACCCGCGCAACGCTTGGGTATTTGTTTAGTTTATTATAAATATCTAACTATAAATAATCCTCGTTAGGTTCGTGTTTCCCTTTTCAATTGTTTAGTTAATAATGTTAACTTGAACAGAATGATGAGACAAGGTATGCAGATTAATTATCCAGATGAATTGCATCCTTATCCATGATCAAAATGGTCAAAAAGGTTGTTTGGTGTCGTGTGGGCCATTAAATTTGCTGTCTTGGTGACCCACTTAGAATAAGAAACATATACTTTGCTGTTGTTGATCAATATATTACGAAGTCTTGAAATATAATATACTATTAACTTCACTCTCAAATTGCAATTACCTTAACCTCTAAATAAAAAAGAAAGCGAAACAACGCAGAAGTCGACAAAAATTGCCATTATTGGAAGTAAAGAACTTTCCTTCGTCGCTTTGGAATATTGTCGACTTTAATATTAACCCGTCACCTCCTCGAAGCATCCTCGTACCTTAAAACCTGCATTGGAAATTAAAATTAAAAAAAAAAAGGCACCAATTGATAAATTTCACTCTACGTAATTCCTAACCGCCAAAAAAGCTGCAATTGTGAAACTATCTTTCATTTCATATTGAGGAAATGATTCATCTTCTTTATTGATTTGTTTCTTTTTAAAGGTAATGACTAATGAGTGCGTCATCTTCCTTGAATGCTAAGAAATCTCTCCAGCAAACTAAACGCGTTAACATGCTTTATTCCCATATATATGAGGATAGATTGTCACTCTTGGTAAATATCAAAGCTTATTAGTTGTTACAATAATTTTAGACTCCTCAACAATTTACATACATCAGTTTCGCGTACAAGGTAGAGAACATTGTACCCTTTTGTTTCCAGAACATACTGTGTTACAAATAGCTTCAATCTTTCAAATCATTGCCTTCTCGAACAATATACACAACACTTTGTGTTTCTTCTTCAATTCGATCTCTTCTTTTTACTCTTATTTTGAGGTATATATTCTTACCTTAGTTACAAACTTGCAACCATGTCAATGCCCTTGCTCACAAACTTGCAACACATTGAGACACTCCTCAATGCACCAAACCCCACCGTTAGTGCATCCATTAAAAGATGGCACTCTGCATTCATGGCCATCTATTGTTCCCGAGCTATTATGTCACACTCCACTCTCAAGAAACCAAACAAAACCAAAGCAAAAGCCTCACCTTCACCAACACCAACACCAACACCATCTTTCACAGTTGTTGATTTGAACCCTCACCATTCCTTTGATATAGACCAAACAGCCCTCACCGATATTGTCAAAGAAAAAGAGCTTGAGAACCTTGATAGATTTGGTGGGGTTGAAGGGGTGGCTAAAGCCCTTCAAACCCACGTTGAGTATGGTATCAAAGGTGGTGATGATGATGCTGAAGACATCACACGTAGAAGACAAGTGTTTGGTTCCAACACTTACCACAAACCACCTTCCAAAGGCTTCTTTCACTTTGTGGTGGAAGCCTTTAAGGATGTCACTATTCTAATCCTCATGGTTTGTGCTGCTCTTTCCCTTGGCTTTGGAATCAAGGAGCATGGAATTAAAGAAGGTTGGTACGATGGTGGAAGCATCTTTGTCGCGGTGTTCATTGTTATTTCCTTGTCAGCAGTGAGCAACTTCAGACAGAATAGACAGTTTGACAAGCTGTCTCAAGTGAGCAATGACATACAAATTGATGTGGTTAGAAGTGGGAGGCGCCAAAATGTTTCAATCTTCGAAATCGTAGTTGGCGATGTTATTTGCTTGAAGATTGGAGATCAAGTGCCAGCAGATGGGTTGTTCATAGAAGGACATTCACTTAAAGTCGATGAAGCAAGCATGACAGGAGAGAGTGATCATGTTGAGATTAGTAGACAAAACCACCCTTTTCTGTTCTCAGGTACCAAAGTGGCTGATGGATATGCTAAGATGCTTGTTACTTCAGTTGGAATGAACACAACATGGGGCCAAATGATGAGTTCAATAAGCCAAGATATTGATGAGGAAACTCCTTTGCAAGAGAGATTAAACAAGCTGACATCATCCATTGGGAAGGTTGGTTTGGCTGTGGCTTTTCTTGTCCTTGTTGTTTTGTTGGTTAGGTACTTCACAGGTAACACAAAGGATGAGACTGGGATCAAAGAGTTCAATGGAAGCAGGACCAAGTTTGATGATATCATGAATGCTGTTGTGGGGATTGTTGCTGATGCAGTTACAATTGTTGTTGTTGCAATCCCTGAGGGTCTTCCTCTGGCTGTGACTCTAACTCTGGCTTATTCAATGAAGAAAATGATGGCTGACCAAGCAATGGTGAGAAAGCTCTCTGCATGTGAGACAATGGGTTCTGCTACCACAATTTGTACTGATAAGACAGGAACTCTCACACTTAACGAGATGAAGGTGACTAAGGTTTGGCTTGGCCTAGAACCGGTGCTAGAAAGTGCCTACACAAAGGTTGCTCCATTTGTTCTTCAATTGATCCAAGAAGGAGTGGCTCTAAACACTACTGGAAGTGTGCACAAGTCCAATAAATCAGGTTCTGAATTTGAGTTTTCAGGTAGTCCCACAGAGAAAGCAATCCTATCTTGGGCTGTCTTGGAATTGAACATGGAGATGGAGAACTTGACAAGAAGTTGTTCCATCATTCATGTTGAGACCTTCAACTCAAAGAAGAAAAGAAGTGGAGTTTTGTTGAGAAGGAAGGTAGACAACACAGTTAATGCACATTGGAAAGGAGCAGCTGAGATGGTACTAAAGATGTGTTCAAGATACTATGATGCTTCTGGCATTGTGAAAGATCTTGACAATGATAGGATGTTGAAGTTTGAGCACATTATTCAAGGTATGGCTTCTAGTAGTCTTCGTTGCATTGCTTTTGCACATGTAGAAGTAGCTGAGGAGGAGCTTGTAGATGAAGAAGGGAATGCAATGGCGAAAGTGAAAGAAAATGGTTTAACATTGTTGGGGCTTGTGGGTATTAAGGATCCATGTCGTCAAGGGGTGAAGAATGCCGTGGAAGCATGCCAAAATGCTGGTGTGAATATCAAAATGATCACAGGTGACAATGTTTTCACTGCAAAGGCCATAGCAACCGAATGCGGCATACTTCGGCCTAATCAAGACACAGATGGAGCAGTGATTGAAGGAGAGGAATTCCGCAACTACACGCATGAAGAGAGGTTGGAGAAGGTGGAAAAAATCTGTGTGATGGCAAGATCTTCTCCTTTTGACAAACTTCTAATGGTTCAATGCCTAAAACAAAAAGGCCATGTAGTTGCTGTCACTGGGGATGGAACAAACGATGCACCGGCTCTCAAAGAAGCTGATATTGGACTCTCTATGGGAATTCAAGGTACTGAAGTGGCGAAAGAGAGCTCAGATATTGTTATATTGGATGACAATTTTGCATCTGTGGTCACTGTCTTAAGGTGGGGAAGGTGTGTTTACAACAACATCCAGAAGTTCATTCAGTTTCAATTGACAGTGAATGTGGCAGCACTTGCAATCAACTTTGTGGCAGCAGTGTCAGCTGGGAAAGTGCCACTAACAGCAGTGCAATTATTATGGGTGAACTTGATCATGGACACATTAGGTGCTTTGGCTCTTGCAACAGAAAAACCTACAATGGAATTGATGCACAAACCACCAGTGGGTAGAACAAAACCTCTCATCACCAATGTCATGTGGAGGAACCTATTGGCTCAAGCTTTGTACCAAATAGCAATTTTGCTGACCCTTCAATTTAAAGGTGAGTCTATCTTTGGTGTGACATCAGGAGTAAATGACACATTGATTTTCAACACATTTGTTCTTTGTCAAGTGTTCAATGAATTCAATGCAAGGAAGATGGAGAAGAGGAATGTCTTCAAAGGCATACACAGGAGCAAGTTGTTTTTAGGCATTATTGGCATAACAATAATCCTTCAGGTGGTGATGGTTGAGTTTCTCAAGAAATTTGCTGACACAGAGAGGCTAAATTGGGGACAATGGGGTATCTGCATTGGTTTAGCCGCAGTTTCCTGGCCAATTGGTTGGGTTGTGAAGTTAATACCTGTCCCAGATAAACCATTCCTCAGTTTTTTGAGTAAGAAGAAATGAAGACATAGCCATGTATGAGTGGTGTCTTGTTTGATCCATTCAATCTCTCATTAATCATTTAGAATTCTGTTGGGAGATATTGTAAAGAAAGATTGCTAGAGTCAAATCATCGTGTAGACACGATGTGATCATTCTTATTTGTATGATATATATTCTTTTCTAATATGGCCATTGTATTAGACATTCTTTAAGTTTTATTTTTTTATCATATTTATTGTAACTATATGTTTCAATATAACAGAATGAGAATTGCTTTATTAATATAACCAGAAGAAAAGTGCTCTAGCCTTAAGGTAACAACTAGGAATAGATAGATAGCTCTTGCCTCTTGGGAATTGGACCACTTCAATGCCACTGTTTGTATCAAATTCTTGAAGCATCATTTTCTTTTTGCTAATTAGGCATGCAGACACACGCTAACATAATATGCACACATTCTGTGTACCTCAATTTTCTTCTATTCACAAAAATAGAAAAACCGTAGCCTAACATGTCTCTGAATCGGTAAAAGATCATAAGTGTTTTTGAAAATCTTCAAATTGAGACTAAACAGGTAGCACACAAATCACATGGTGCTAGAGGTTGAAGCAACAAACAACTGCAACCACTAGCTGCATATGATCATGTGGTTGAGAAAAAGAGGAATATAGTAAAGATTTTGTAAGCTACCTCAACTAGTAATTCTCAATGCAATTGCATAACACAACCGAAAGACATTTTGCCTTTACACCTCTTTTTTTTTTTTTTTATGTACCTTTACACCTCTTGATTTGCCTGTGTTTGGAAAATTAGAAACTGCTGAAGTTAGGCAATAAATATTGTTGGTTACTAAAGGGGAACACAGGGAAGGTTGAAATCTGTAATCGATCTTCAAAGATCACCTTATAAGTTAGTGACTCCAAAAGATGAAACGTTTCCTAGTTGTTGTCTCTTCCCATATTATGGTTAGAGAATCTACTGCTTTCTGCACATGATCAATTTTAAACAGAACTTTAGGGCCGCATGTTATTTGATAACCAGAACAGTAATAATAATAACAAGATTCGTCTCTCACTAGGTGAGGTCGGCTACATATCATACAATATGTCATTGTACTCAAGTAAAGACTAAATACTCAAGGATAATATTCACTATGAAATTCCTCTTAACAATTTCTTTCAATGTTCTTGGTCTCCCTTTGCAATTTTTCATGGGACTAAAAATCATACAATCTATTTTTCTAGTAACCTTTGCTGTATGTATCCAAATTACCTTAATTAATTTTTCTGTCATCTTTTTCTCAATCGGTGTCATATCAATATCTCTTTATACAAAATTATTTTTGTATATTGTCATTTTTATGTGGCTACACATCTATTTTAATCTTTTTCCTTAATTTTTTTACTTCCACCTTTTTCTTTATTCTCTTTAAAAGTTTAGCATTCACTGTTATAGAGTATAGCTAAATATATAATAGTACGATAAAATTTTCTTGAGTTTGGCAGTTACTTTCTAAGTAACAAAATTCGGTAAATCAAAAACTGGGGGAAAATATGTTAATTTTGAAAGTTCCAGTTTGAAAGACAGAGTGGTAATACAATTTCTTGGTGCATATTTCATATTAGGCACGTTTGAGATTCGAAATCATGAATGCTTTGCACTTTTGACCTCCACGTGAAGCATATGGGCAAGCATAAAAAGGAATCTTCCTCATGCCAAAAGGGTACTTTTGTAAATAAAATTGTTCCAGTTTTACTATAAATTCTGGCACCACCACCTCACATCATATAACTGCAATTGTTGCACTATTAATTCTATACCATTAGAGATATATTTAAGCAGGATGAGGCCAACGAGTAGTTCATCATCAGACAGTGAGATTAAGAATTGGAGGTCTCCAATTTCTTACTTTTTTGGAGGCTTATCTATATAGTTGATTCTGATTTCTGTGGCATTGGTGATCCTTATGTGCACCAAAAGAAAGCATGTTTCTTAATCCTCAGCTGAAGCTGAAGACATGAAACATGCAATAATACCCCAGAGCATAGAAATTGACTCTAAGCCCAAGATACTAGTGATCGTGGCAGGGAATGTCAAACTCTCCTACCTTGGTAAACCAATCACTTCTTCAACTCAAAGTACCTGTGCAGTGAACAAAGTTAACCGATTGATTTGCTAGAAACCACAGAATGCTTCTACCAGAATGCTTTTTCCTTTTTATATTAGTGATTTTAGGTGCATGGAATATGTAAATTGATTGTGGTTTAATGAGTCTTCTTGGATTTTTGTTTCATAATGAAGGACCATGCTGTAGTTTTATACAATTATTTTGCTACTAATTGTTTGTTTTACTAGATCCTTTCCACCTTTATTCTGTCTTTAGATTTAGTGCATGCTTCTACTATTTAGTTGCATGCATAGGAAGTTTTCTCTAAAATAAGAAACAGGTAGGACATAATATATTATTTATAAATTAAAAAATATAAACAGTAAAGTAATTAAATCATAAAATAAATATAATTTTTTAATTCAATTGTTCGAAAGTATATTATGTAATAAGACCACCTGAATAATTTGGTAAAGCTAAAATATGCTTTTGATCTTCATAAAATTAAAAGAGTTTAGATTTCTTTTCTGTAAAATTTTTAATATATTTAGTCCTTTTAAAATTGAATTGTATTATTTTTTGGTCTGATGTAAGGTTTGAATATTTGAAGTTATGTGTATAACTTTTTTATATTAATTATATATATAACCGATATAAAAAAACATTACATTTACATCAATTATATACATAACCAACATAAAAAATGTTATATTTACATTAGTTATTTGCTTAACTGATATAAAAGGATTAAAATATATTTTTCTTCCTTCTCATAAATATGATAATGTTTGGAATTCGTCTTTACAAAATTTTCAATATATTTTTCATCCACACAAATTGAAACATGTTATTTTTTATTTAGAGTAAGGTTTGAATATTCGAACTTACATGTATTGTTTTTTTACATCGATTATGTATATAATTTGTGGTATTTTACTGGGATGGATTCTGCCTAGAGTCTTTGTTGTTTAACTTTTGCGCTGAACACCTTGTAGAACTTTCCATGCATATACCAAATCTTAAAAAGCTTCAGCAGGACGGGTTAAGGTATGAATGTGGCTTTACATACTACATATATTTTTCTTTTGGTCTGTAAAGGTACGATGGAGAGTCCTAAGTGGTAACTGGTAATACATTCACAAAAGCCACACCTAGGGGCTAGGATGATATGCTTTATGTATGCTTAGGTTTATCTTTTAAAAAAACTCATGAGTAAGAATTTAATGATTTCTGAGCATCGTGATGTATCTTTGCAAGCTGTTACAAAACCTTCCGAGTTTAATGACAACTAGACATAGACGCACGTGATGCACGGGTTTATAAATAATTTAAATAAATAATTTGATTGATAAATAAAAATTAAAAATATAATTATTAATGATATTTTATATTATTGATGGTTAAATGAGTTAAAAAGAATTATGCATATATTAAATTAAAATAATTTATACTTATCTATATATGTATAAGGAAATATTTTAAAATTGGAGTATGACCACACAACTAAAGTTGAGTAACATGAATGTAAAAGTAAGTGTTATGTATAAATATTATAAGAGTGATATAAGAATAAAGTAAAATTGACATAATAAAGCACATAATATTAAAACACATAATGTAAAATATATATAATGAAAGGAAAATAGTTAACCATAATGTTCAAACACATAAAAATTATGCTAATAAAACTCCAAAAATTAGTTGTTTAAATAGACTTTTTTGTATTTATTTCCTTTTGTTGGCGACCTGTTGTTGAATCGTGTGTGCTCAAATCTGTGCGTGTGTGTGTGTGTGTGTGGGAATTTTGAAATAATGTCTAAGCTGAAAGAAATACTCTTCGCATCGTAACTTTTTCCTTTCCCGCAGAAATCCAAAACCGTTTCGGTAAAACTATAATCTCGGACTTGTTCACCGTTGGATTATAGTGAAATTTTTATATTGTGTTCGAGAGTCATATCCTCACGTCTTCACCGTTGGGTTTTGCAAAATAATGTTTGTGGAGGGAGAAAGATGAATCGCACAAAGCAGTACAATATGGAGGCTTCAATCTCTTCTCCGTCTCTCTGACATTTGGAAACTCTATCGGAGCAGTCGGAGGAAAAACTGGAAAAATCTCAGGGAACCACTAGAGATGTCGCTATCGCTGTCGGAAGACACGTGAGTCTGCTTATAGGTAAGGGATGAGTTATTCACAATTGGGGGTTAGTGAGAACATGTGTAAGGATCCTTAGAGGATTAAATTAGGGTTTTATTTTGGGATGTTTATTAAATTGCAATTTTTCCTTTATGATTATAAATAAAATATTCATGTTCTAATGAGAATTGCTTGATAAATTGTGCTCTTAATATGTGTATATTTTGACCTATGATTTTGATATAATTGTGTAATATTATTTGAGGGGTTTTACTCTCTAGGTTGTGATAGTCTTTTGTATAAATTGTTATATTGAGGATATGAAATGATGATTCAAATTGTGAGTATGTGGTGAATTGAACATGTGATGAATGATGGAATACATGTATGTTGAGATGTGTATTGTGTTGTGAGCTATGAATTGTGCAATCACACAATTGTAAGACCCTTTAAGGGCGACGAGTTTTGCGCGACGAGTATTGTGATGAGATCCATTGTGGGAACCCAACGAGTTTAATCACAAGCGTGACGAGTTAAAATGATTTTGAAAATAATTGAGTAGTTGTGTGTATTGCATAGTTCATAGGTAAAGTGTGTATGATTCATGAGGTGTGATAACATGTTATTTTGAGATTATAACATTGTGATTGAAATCGAGTGTATGTGATAAATTGAGTATGCACGTGATTGAGATGTTGTGTGCATTGAGTTGTAAATTATGGATTGTACAATCACACGACTATAAGACCCTTTAAGGGCGACGAGTTAATGCTAAGACCCTTTAAGAGCGACGAGCTAATGCTAAGACCTTTAAAGGACGACGAGTTAAAAATATTTGAGAACAATTGAGGAATTGTGTGTTTTGTATAGTTCATAGATAGAGTCTGTGTGTTAAAATGTTTTCTGGGTTGGACCTGAATCAGGAGGGAGAGGCCCTGACGGACTCTTCAAAGTGTAGGCCTTGGGGGTCACTCAGTTTGAGTGCTCCTTTAAGCCTTTGCCGACCCCACATGGTTGGAGCATTCTCGCAAAACACTGTGACCCTGACTGGTCTCCCTATGATATTACCTAGTGAGAGTGACTTGACTTGCTAGTGTGTGGTTTGTCTTGTCATGTACTCCTAGGCGCCCGACGAGGTTTTTCACTGACATGGTACCATATTGCATATAGGATTGAGTCTTAGTGTATCTGCTGCATAACGCTTGTGTATTGTTCTATATTGATTGATTTGATGATATTGTGTTTTGACTATTGAGTATGCGAATGTTGTGAAAACGAATGGGACGTGTGGTGAAATAATGTGAGTTATGCTTAAGTAAATTGTATTTTGTTATATAATATTTATACCTATATGTTGTCTTATTTTTCTCTATTAGTTAGGAATGTGATAACTCACTCCCTCTATTGTTTGTGTTTGGATCCTGTGATGATCTTGAACTTTGTGTTCGAGGGAGCAGATGACTAGGTGAATTGCTTTAAGGAACCTTGTGCTGAAGGACGTCAGGACACAATGCTCTGATAGGATGTGATATTAGGGTATAAGTTGCTATATTAATTGTATGAGGTCTTGGATAACCTTGTTTTGAGCCGAAATAATTTATTAATTATTTGAACAAGTTTTATTATGGTGTTAGAAAAGTGAATGTGAGTCTTTTACCTTTTTGAAAGGCTTGTATTTAAATGTATTTTAAAAACTTTTAATTAAATTTGATCTCTTATTTCTTTTATTTATTAGTACATATATGTATGGGGTAGAGGGTGTCACCCGCTTAGCGCCCAGTCACTTACTCGCGCTTAGCGTGGAAATCACGAAAATCTCATATCAGAATGGTTTTTAAGGGAAAAATAAGAGAAAAGAAGGGGACTTCGGTAGAAAAGTAACATATAACCCTAGAGCTTGAAGAAGAAGAAGAAGACAACCATTGGGAGCCACTGACTCTCCTCACATTCATCTTCCTTCCATTCTCCCTCATATTTCCATCCCTTTTTGTATAGTTAAGTCTCTCATGACAATGAGAGGTTAAACCATCCCTTGTTGGGGAGCTTTCCACCAAACTCTCTTGATGTATTAACTCTTACTATCTATTTAATGTTATTACTAGTTTTCATTGTATCTTTCAATGCTGATTCACATGTATTTGGTTTGATCACCCATATATAGGCTATGTTTAGGGTTTAGGCATTGGAAAATATCTTTAATCCTTAGGACCATAAAGAACATCTAAATACTTCATTGCTAGGGATAATGTGAGGTTGTTTAGCCTGTTTATACATCTCTTTTAGTTATGCGGTTCAACTAATTAAGTTCTTGAGGGATTAAGAAAGGAATTAGGGGAATTAGACTCTCGCATGTGAGGAATTACGGTTTGAGTACATTAATATATGTAGGTGATAACTAGAGTAATATTAAATAGAGAAAAACTAATTATATTGGTGCACTTGCCTATGAGTTAACAACAAGTTGCCTAAACCCTCCTCTAGGCCGAACTATTGAGTTGACCAATCAAACATTCAAGATTAAGTTATCAAATTGAGATTCAAATGTGAATCACCAAGTTCATTTTTGAATTGTAAATTATAATTTGTATCGAAACTTAAGATTGAAAGATAATGAAAAATAACTCCACATACATCATATAAAAGATATATAGTATCCAATGTAATAATTTTAAACTAGAAATATGTAAAATAACTTAATTAGTTTTATCTAAGTTTGTGAAACCTCTATTTTATAATAACAGAAACTAAGTAAAGAAATAGCCAAATAGATTTTATGCATTGAATGAGTGACACATAACATGGTGGAATAATCAAATAGGATAAGTTTAGACTTATTTGACTTTTTAATTTGTTTCATGAGTTGGCGAAAGAAAAGTAAAAAAAAAAAAAAAAAGATAATGAACCATTGAATCATGTGATTTGTATTATTCACAATTGTAAGATTTAAAGTCATTAAAGATTCTTCTTATGATACGAATCCATAGGTAACCAAGTTGTAGGATTTGAATTGTATATTATAGGATTCTTTTATTCTAATAAATATGTTGTGGGTAACATTAAAATTATTATTATAAGTTCTTACTGCCTTTTATTTTAATTATGCATTAAGTTTTTTGTTGAACATTCCTAATGGATATACACCCGTTTCTCTTGCTAAAATTGTTCATGTATGTACAAGTACTTACTATAATCTATGGTGATATAAAGATCTTAAAAATGTATACCTTTGAGTGGTATGAGACCTTTATCCAACAGAGTACGAAAGTGCAAACCATACAATAATGTACTAGCACTAGCTGGATGAAAGAGAAGGATAGGAAGTGAAAGTTCTTCAGCAGCTTCTATAGTAAAGGTCATGGCACAATCTGAAACAAGGCAGGTAACTGGGGGGACAAGTCAAGCAGTGGCAGAATGGTTAAGTCTAGAAAGAAGGTCAAGAAATGGAGGAAGCAACTTCTCTCTGATTGATTCACAAAGAGAAACTACATGATGAGTGGCATCAAGATTGTCATCATTATTGGGAGGAACACCATCTAGGATGCTCTCAAAGCAAAAAAAGTCTTCAAGGGCATTGAGACCCCTTGATTTGAGCAAGAGTTTGTGATTGTGTTCTGTGTGGACAAAGGTTATGTGAAAGCCTCTTAGATGAAGTAGCTTTGCTAGTTTAAACAATGGGTTGATATGACCTTGTATGGGAAATGGAGAGAACACAGCATGTGGCTTTCTCTCTGCTGAGAAACTCATCTTTGATTTTTTATGTGCTTGTTAAGTGTGTAAGATAAGCCTATGCTTCAATAGAGAGAAATGTTTGCATAGTAGTACTGTAGTAATACACCTGAATTAACCCACTAGCATTGTCTTAGTAGTTAGAGGTACTTTCAATAGTTTGCATAAAGTCCAGTTTCAAATTTCTTTGCTGTGTACATACACAAAAAAAATAGTAGACATGGATTATTACTAATTAACAAAAGGTCACTGTCTATTGTCTAAGGGGTCTAGCAATTAACAATGTAATCTATTAAACAATTTAATTTTGAAACTTAGTACACCTGAGTTATTGCTAACAAGGGTCACTATCTAAAGAATCTATTAACATAATGTAATCTATTAATGCAATTTTGAAACTTCTACCCCCACTATTTTTTGCAGTCATGTGCAAACTTTAATTCAAAGATCGTCAAATGCAAAAGGTGGGTCTTGATTAGTATGCACAATTAATTTATTATTATTATAATTATTGTTGTGGTTCAAAGTTGGTTTTTACCGTGTCCACCATTATAGTCCGGTGCTAGCTAAGCAAACTAAAAAAAATCTTTTTGGTTACACTATTTTAATTAAACAAATAATGTAAATTATTTATTTTGTTTTGTATGCATACGATAGTTACATCATTCAACTAATTATTTGATAATTGTTTCTATATTATTATACAAACAATATAATTCGCATGATCTCTAGAAGATCTTCATCATCCTTCATGTTTGATTGCTATTTGTCAATGGTTCTATTAGCTAGCAAAAACGAAATCACAGTTGTGTCATAGCATGGCAGTTAGTTCAAGCCATCTAGAAAGCCAACATTGGAATTAACCTCTGGTAAAAAAAAAAAGAAAAAGATTATCATGGTGGACGGATTGAGGATTTAACATTTAAAAATGATTACACAAGAAAATCATTTAGGGCTTGATGTGTTACAAAGTCCAATGTTTGAGCTAGTGATGAGCAGTTGAATATTCCTTTTCAAACATTATTATAAACCAAATGTAAAAAATAAATCTGCATCTGCATTGCACGGATATGGCTAGTAATAGTAGGAGTGTGTGTGTTATTGTCAAATGGTATAAACTAAAAAGGCACAATTTTAAGATGTAGGCAGAATAATCAGAAGAATCGGCTAAGAAACAACAAAATAGATTATAGAACAAAAGCCAACCAATTAAGATGGACAAATTATGAAATTGAAGTTCACCACAATGCAATTATTTAAGCTGAACTCAGCATAGTCCTGAGTAGAAAGCATTACATTTATTGAAAATTAATCATAAAGAGTTTGAATAGTAGTAATCTAAGTCCTTGACTGTTTTGCAAGCTTGAACCACTCAGTGTGGAAGGATCCCTCCATGTCAATCCTCTCATATGTGTGAGCACCAAAGTAGTCTCTCTGAGCCTGAACCAAATTTGCTGGCACCCGTTCCCTTCTATATGTGTCAAAATAAGCAAGACTAGCAGCCATGCCTGGTGTGCTAGTGCCATAGTTGATAGCAAGACACACAACTCTTCTCCATGCAGATTGTCTATCCACTATTTCCTTTGCAAATTCTGGATCCACAAGAAGGTTTGCAAGGTTAGGATTTCTGTCGTATGCTTTCTTGATTCTGTCCAAAAATATTGCTCTTATGATGCAACCCCCTTTCCAAATCCTTGCAAGTTCCCCCAACTTCAAGTCCCAACCTTTCTCAATGCTCTTTGCCCTGATCAGATTCATTCCTTGTGCATAACTACAGATCTTGGCAGCATAAAGAGCCTTCCTAACATCATCAATGAGCTGCTTTTTGTCAACATGTTGGTCACTCAAGATTTCATCAAAGCCACTTGACTTAAACACCTTTGAAGCTTCAACTCTCTCCTCTTTCAATCCACTGAGGAACCTTGCATCCAAAGAGGCCTCTATTGTGGGAGCAGCAATTGATAACTCAGCAGCTTGTTGCACGGTCCATTTGCCAGTTCCCTTCATGCCAGTTTTGTCCAAAACCTTATCTACCAAATGCCCTTCTCCTTTGTCATCCTTGATTCCAAATATGTCAGCGGTGATCTCGATGAGGAAACTCAGGAGTTCCCCTTTGTTCCATTCCGAAAACGCACTTTGCAGCTCCTCATTTGACAACTTTCCAACCGACTTTAGCACATCATAGGCCTCAGCAATGAGCTGCATGTCACCATACTCAATTCCATTGTGGATCATTTTCACAAAATTTCCTGATCCACCTTTGCCGATGTAGGTCACACAAGGACCACTATCAGGGACTTGTGCGGCCACCTTGAGGAGAATGTCTTCTATGTACTTGTAGGCCTCGAATGAACCACCAGGCATCAAAGAGGGACCATGTCTTGCACCTTCTTCACCACCTGAAACTCCCATCCCAAGGTAGAGAAGACCCAATTCGGACATCGCTTTCTCTCTTCTCTCAGTGTTCTCATACCACTCATTGCCACCATCAATGATGCAATCACCCTTTTCCAAGTGTGCTGAGAGGGTCTTGATGGTTTGGTCAACAGGTGCACCAGCCTTGACAAGCATTATTATGACCCTTGGCTTTTGAATGGATTGGACAAAGAATTTAGGGTCATGGTAGCCATACACAGGAAGGTTTCCTTCTTGTTTTGCTCTTTCAACTGTCTCATCAACCTTGGACGCGGTCCGGTTGTAGACAGAAATGGGAAAGCCTTTCTCAGCAATGTTGAGAGCAAGGTTTTGGCCCATCACAGCCAGGCCAGCAAGGCCTATTCTTGTGAGGCTTGCAGGTTGAGCCATGGTTAATTTCCTGTTCAATGTTCGAAAATTCATGCGAGAAAGAAGTATCAAGGTAAAGTTTAAGCATGAACTTCTAATTTCTAGAGAGAAACAAAAGGTGCAAATTAACTACAATCAATGAGGACAACTAGAACCTCTAGAAAGTACACTATAGAGAAAAGGAGTCTAATTCTAAGATTTATAGATAAAAAAAAGGTATATTAACAACAACTACAAAACAAGATAACTAGATAAGGTAGATTTCCCCTCAGAAGGTTAGATTTCCAAAGCACAAGAGTACCCTACCCTTAAAAGATAAGGTTCTCGGAGTTCCTTGTCAGTATTCACTTATCCAAAAGAAGGTGTATTAACCACATTTACAGAACAGATATATAGTTATCTAGATTTACACAGATCAAGCAAGAACCATCACGGCTTTAAAGATAGCACAATGTCAAAATAAAACGATCCAAAATATGCGAATTGCAATCAAACAATCATCTTCTTACCTACAATTCTATTTTGTGTCATTTTTCATTTTAATACTACCATATAGTAAAATCTTACAAATCATAGCAAGTACTAAATTAGAATGCAAATACCATTGCCCAACAAATCAATCACATCATCAAATGTATTAAATTAACCAGAAAGAAATCACCATGCAAACCCAGATCATCAACAACATTTACAGTCATGTTGATTTCTCAGAAAACCACAACAGAAACAAAAATGCAAGTAGAGTTTCTGAGCAAACAAAACAAGCTCATTGATCAATGATCATATATACCAGTGTACCACCAATCCAACACAGAAGTTGTGGCATCGACAAAATGCAAAAGAAGAAGCTAGTTTTAAAGGCAAACCTGGTCTGAGTGAAATTGAAGAAAATTGAGATCTGGGTGTCCCAGAGATTGTAGAAAGCATCAAGTGAGCAAGGACAAAAGAGTAATATACAAGGACACTGTAGACTAAGTTGAATTGCAAGCATGCACTGTTGCGCACCAACTACAACTACCAACCTTCTTTGGACAAAGGAAAGAAACACTTTATTATGATGTAAATGTGTCCAATTTGTCCGACTAACAAGTTGGGTAGGTGGAGATGCTCCAAGGAATTAAGTCTACCGATTTCACTGTCAACTGGTTCACGTGTGATATGATCTCGCACGCCTTTGTTTTTTTTTTTCTTTTTTATTAGTTCTGAACCACTTATGATTTATTAAACAATTTTATTTGAGTTGAGTAGAATTATTATGTGTAATAAAAATTTTCCTAGACTATTTAATATAATTACATATGTGAGATTTGAATATGAGATCATTGGATAAATTGAAACAATTCATGTTCATTAATCCACACACTTGAACTTTTTTATTTGGGTAAAATCAAAGATAGTATGAGGGATTGCAATAACTCACACTAGCTTTTGCCGGTGCCGACGGCCCGGACTCATAAACTCATATTCTTATTTGAGTATTGAAAAGTTGGAATAATTGATATTGAGTTATATATAGGTAATAAAGTATGATTTTAAGGTAACATGTTAATATTATATATTGTTTGATATTGTTTAGAATAAAAGAAAGGATACACAATAAAAAAAATGTGAATCAAACCATTACATAATTGGATAATATGTATTTCACTAAGTCATGAAACATCAAGAGATAGAAAAAAGATTTGAGAAAAAAATATAAGTCAACAAAATAAGTTTATAATTAATCAAAGCAAATCATAAACTCTTTAGTAAAAAATAAAAAGAAATTGAAAATTTGTTTGATACCCAAAGGTATTGAACTTACAACATTAACAAAAATATGAGAAGAAGGCACATGAAAGATCATCAAGGATGCACATGACTACAATTAGATATTAGTAGTGTTGGACCGTGCCTTCAAATTGTTGACGACATTTTTTTTCTTCTTTTTTTGATCGAATCCCCTTCATCATAAATTAAAGAAAGCAATACACACACAAAAATTACTGAGCATAAACCTTTCGTTCACGTTTAATCTACAATTAACATTCATAGAACATTACAAATGGTAACCGAAATCGTACAACATTAATAAAAATGTGAGAAGAAGGGGCATGAAAGAACCTCTGGGATGCACATGACTACAATCAGATATTAGTAGTGTTGGACCGTGACTACAAAATTGAAGTTGTTTTAATAATATATTTAAATTGATGCTGTAATATTTAAAATTGATTGTTAAGTACCTATTAATTTGAAATAAAAATTAACAAAAATATGAATAAAATATGTTTATTAATTAAACGTCAATAAAATATGTAACGTTTAATATTTAAAAGGAAAGTTTTCTCTTCTATAAAAGATACATATAATTTAGAAAGGAAAAAAATAAAATTTGTTGGATATATGATTACACTTCATCTTTACATGGAAATTTATCTGTATTTTTATAATTATTAAAATTCGCTTACTGCAAACACTATAAACTTATTTAAATTAACTAACTCAAACAGATTTGTTTACAAAAAAGATGGATGCATGATTACAGTTCATCTTTAGATATAAATTTATCACTATTTTCATAACCACTAAAATCTAGGTATAACAAACACTGTAACGTATTTAAATTAACTTTATTTTAGTATAACTTTTCATTCAAATTAATTTCAACAAATCTGGAAACATATCAAGTACTCGTAAGTGAGATAATATAACCGTATTAATATCGAATGATTATAAAATAATATAACCCATTTTTATTATTATAATAATAAATTATTATATATGATTGCTATTATAAATTATTATCATTAATTATAAATGTTGAACCACGGTCTAGAAGGCTTTGTTTTTGTCTCCAATCATGAATTGACAATATTATTCTAATCATTTTTATTATAATAATAATATATTATTATAAATTATTATTATTAATTACTGTATCACAATGATAATTTTTTCACTTTTCGTGCTAGACTTTTATTATTTATTATGAATATAATGATAATCTTTTTCACTTCCCGTGCTAGACTTTTATTATGAAAATATTGTTGTATATTTATCAATAGTGTTAAAATTCATTATGGAATGACTGAAAATTTAGTTTATTTGAATAATAATAATGTTTAAGTATTTGCAGAAAAAATACATTAAATAAAATATGAATTTGAAACATGTGTCAAGGTGTAAACTTGTTAATTGTATTTTAAATGAAGTCGTTCCAATTAGTTTGAATAGTCATGAGAATCAGAAGGAGACATACTCATTCTTGATAATAAATGCTAATTGACATTGATGAATTTGATTTATTTTGATGATGATTGACATTAAATTATCTTTATTGATTATTTATTGATTTTTCGTTTAAAACATTAATCTGATGTTAACAATAATCTTATTTTTTTAACTAACATTGATGAATTTGATTTATTTTGATGATAATTGACATTAAAGTATATTTATTAATTATTTATTGATTTTTTGTTTGAAACATTAATCTGATGTTAACAATAATCTTATTTTTTTAACTATAAATTATTTTACGCTATTAGTGTGAGTTATTATACACTTAAAGATTTTTAATATTATAACTTATAAAAGAAATTATATGTAATTTTTCTATTAAATATTTTGACGATGTCATATGCTATTGAAATGTTAATCATTTTTATAAATTAGTCTAATAATTTTTATTATTATAATAATATATTATTATAAATTATTATTATTAATTACAAAAAAATATTTTTGTTTTTATTATTTTTATTTTATTATTGTTATTAGATGTAAGGTTTTCACTCTAAAAGTCACACATTTGAATTCAAAATGGGATTGGATTTTCAAACGTAACTGCAGCGGCACATTTATTTATTTTTTTTGGAAATATTAATTTATTGGAAATAATAAATGCTGATTGACATTAAAGCAGCAAAAACGTAGAAGACATAAAATAGTGTGAAATTGAACGAAATAAAATGCGGAAGCATTAAAAGTAAATTATTTTTATTTTCAACCTGTATAAGCACAAATGTCAAGAATATCTACAACAGAGATTTTGTACATGTTAATACGTTACCATAAGAACAGAATTGGAGAAGATTCAAGATAGCTCGTGAACCTCAAAGTTAATCATAGTAATAAACATTATTTTTTACAAGTAATACATAGATGAACACGTAAAGAAAGAAACTTAAACATGGAACACAAAAAAGATAAAAATAGGTAGTGAATGCAACACAAAGATCCATATTTTTCCATATTGTTCCATTAAGGCAGAACAACAACAATCCAACTATGTTCATCTGATACCTATGAATGGGGTCCGTTTCCGAGAAATTCAACTGCAATCCAACACAGAAAAATAAAATAGCAAAAGTACTGTCAGTATATAGAAAAGTTAAAGATGATGAATAAATTAATAATAACAATTGAAGTATAATATAATAAATCTAGGCAAAAATCAAAGCTTTTTTAGATAAAAAACGAAAATGGCGGGGGAACCACGACAGAGAAGGCTCAGGAACACAAAAAAATTTAAGCTTTGATAGAGAAAGCAAGAAAACGAACCTGTGCACATGGAGTTTGGAGATAAAAATCGAAGCTTTCTGAGATAAAAATCGCAGCTTTAGAAGAAACAATGAACATGCAGTGAAAAAACAAAAAATCGAAATAAAAATCGCATACAAATGCAAATAGAGATAAAAAAAGAAAACATAGAAGAAGACGGGAAGGGAAAACGAAGCAAGAAAACAAACATGTATTCATGGAGTTTGGAGATAAAAATCGACAATGGTGGGGGAAGCACGTCGGAGAAGGCTCAGGAACACAAAAATTTAAGCTTTGATAGACAAAGTAAGAAAATGAATCTGTATTCATGGAGTTTTTGAGATAAAAATCACAGCTTTAGTGTCTTCTTCCACCATTCTCTGCGTTCATAAAAAAAATCAACATGCCAAAAAATATATTGAATCATTAGACCACCAAAAAAAGGAGGAAAACACAAAAAGTTGGGTATAGGAAACAATGAGCACGTTGGAGAAGGCTCAGGAACACAAAAAAGTTTAAACTTTTGTATTGCGAGAAGTCAAAAAACAAAATAAAGGCAGAACACCAAAAAAAATTTAAGCTTTTGTGTTTACGAACCTGTACTCATGGAGTTTTTGAGATAAAAATCCCAACTTTAGTGTGTTCTTCTACCTTCTCTACATTCATACAAAAATCAACATGCCAAAAAATATATTGAACCATTAGACCACCAAAAGAGGACGAAAACACAAAAACATGGGTATAGGAAATAATAAGCACGTTGGAGAAGGCTCATGAACACAAAAAAATTTAAACTTTTGTATAGCGAGAAGTCAGAAAACAAAATAAAGGCAGAACACCCAAAAAAATTTTAACTTTTGTATTTACAAACCTGTACTCATGGAGTTTTTGAGATAAAAATCGCAACTTTAGTGTGTTTTTCCACCTTCTCTGCATACAATAGCGATTAATAAAAAAAATCAACATACCAAAAAATATATTGTACCATTAGACAAAGGCAGAACACCCAAAAATATTTAAGTTTTTGTCCTGCGAAAAGTCATAACACAAAACAAAGGCAGAAGACACAAAAAAATTGAAGCTTTTGTGTTGCAAAGGAAGAACAATAGTCAGCCAGTCAAATAAGCCCGAGGAACACAAAAAAAATACAATTTTTTGGACTGTCAGAACCACAAACCAAAGGAGAAATCAAATACATCACGTAGAAGGATAAGATAGAAAAGAACCCAGAAATCATTTTTCGGTCAAACCAAGCAAAGAACTGTCAAACCAAGCAAAAAAGCTTCAGCCTTTGGGTTTTCCTCACGGGAGAGAAAATAACGGCTTTACCAAGCAACAACCTTTTGATTTTTTGGCCAAACTAACCAAATGAAAAAAGAAAATGCAGTAGGATAGGAGAGAAAAGAACCCAGAAGAATGGAAAGGAACAGAGGATTCAGAAGAATGGAGAGGAATGGAGAGGAACGAAAATGAGAAACGGAGAGTTGAGAAGTAATGGAAAAAGAGAGGGGTTAGAAGCAAAATTCAAAATGAAACGTATGTTGGAAAATACAAAAGCCTTGGGAACAAAATTAGTGCATTGATAATTGTGCGGCACGCTGGAAACTTAAAAATAGTAATTATTTATTTTATTTATTATATATTAATTACTGAAAACACACTGTAGCACGATTTGATATTTTTAGGCGGGAATTGCATTGCACCACAGCTTGACACGTAGGCCATCTAGGGCCTTGTTTTTATAATGATAGATGATACGTAACTCAATCAAGGATGGATGCTTGGGTTTAGCTGTGAAGAAAAAGGTGAGAAAGGAAGATAAATTTCAAAAATACGTGTGAGCCCCACACCTCTACTACACTATTTTAATTTTCATTCAATTTTCTCTCATTCTACCAAATCAACCATAAATGTTCATTGGTTGGAAAAAGATTACCATCTACATATGGAAACACGCGTTACAAGGTTAAACAAATAGGTTTAATTATAAATTTGACCATCAAATTTTTATTATTTACGAATTTTACCACTAACTTTTAATATTTCACAAATTTTATCATTTAAATTTTTTATTTTTGTATATTTTTTCATCATGTTGGTAACAAAACGATGTAAAATGTCACTTTCATAAATAATTTTACATCAATTCTAATTATAATCGATGTCAAAAAGTGACTTTCTACATCGATTCTAGTTATAACAGATATAGGAAGTCACTTTTATACATTGATTATAATTACAACTGATATAAGTCAAAATCATTCATCTTTCGTTAGTGGTGGTAAAATACACAAAAATTGAAAACTTGGATGGTAAAATTTGTGAAAATAAAACTTGAGTGGTAAAATTGCAAAATAATGAAAATGGAGTGATAAAATTTACAATGAAGCCAAATAAATAAAAATTAATTAGTATATGCATGTTACAACACTTTCCATTAGTTTAAAGTTAACATAATTAATTAGTATTTAGATATTGGCAACTTTTAACTACCACAAAATGTATTTTTCAACTCTTTCTCTTCCTCCTCCTCTTTCTCTCCCTTTGGTCAAAATTTGGATATGTAAAAATAATGTGTCATGCATTTTGAATCATTTTAAAAAGATAAAGAACGTACAAATATGATGGAAGGACCATTTTGAATAAGTGTGTCGTGCATTATGAAAAACTATTGTTTAGTTTAAACTAACAGAATGACTAATTTGAATCATTTTAAAAATATAAAAAATCAAAATGATCTTTTTTTTAAAAAAAAAAAGATAAAGAACAAAATAAGTCAATTAGTCTTATTGTTATTGTTATTTTTCACTTGTCAAAATTTTAGAATGTTACACAAATAATGTGACAAAATGATTTATAATTTAAAAAATATTGTAAAAATTATAAAGACTAGTAGCCACTTTCTTTTCTTTCTCCTTCACAAATTAAACAATTTCACCTGCTAACTTACATTGTAAAAACTATTATACATACATCACTATATGAGTTAATACTATTTTTAAATATATATATATATATATATATATATATATATATATATATATATATATATATATATATATATATATTATAATATTTGATATATAAACAATAAATTTATTCAATACATATCAAAATTAAATAATTTATTATTTAATATATTTTTCTCATAAATCACTTTTGTCTTTCATACATTTTTATGTTATTTTTATCATTATTTACCATGTCACTTATATAATTTATTATAACATTATATTATTACAAATTTATAATTTAAATATTATATTTTTATAAATTTATAATTTAATTATTAGATACTTTTATTTTGATATTTATGGGATAAATTTATTGTTTATAAACCAGATTTAATAGTAAAAATATTTTTAAAACAAAATTAAATTATTTAATATATATATATATATATATATATATATATATATATATATATATATTAAATGTCACATCATCTATAAATATTTTTACACTTTAAATCATCTTGTCATATCTCTAGTCCACAAGTGTCATATTACCATTGAAGTGTTATATCATTTTTTCGCATCAACATAAAAATGTCACATCATCATCAATTGAAAATCAATGGGGACTAGAATTGTGAATTAAGAATTATAGTAAGATTAAAATTATAATTTAAACTAAACATTATAAATTTTAACTAGATTGGTTTATACATTTTAATTTGTAACTCAATGATTTGACCATTGACCTCTTAACTCAGCACATTAACATGCTTAATCACTGATATGCTTTTTATAACTTTGTGTTAGAGGCAAAATCTTATTAAGTCATCTATCTATTATGAAGGTTAAGTATATTAGGATTGAAAAAGGGATTTGCAAAAAAGAATCTTCTTAGAATATCTTATAATTATATATGACCAAAAATTTAAATAATGAATTTTATATATCTATTACTAAGGATGGATAATGTTTCTTAAATTAACTTGTGGGGATGAAAATGAGAAGTGTGGTTTGAGAATTGGGTTGAGCGGAAAATAGAAGATGAAGTAAATACAAGATTTTGGAAGGATAGATGGATAGGGGGTGATTCTCTCCAAAATAAAGTCCCAAGATTGTTCCTCAATTCAGAACAAAGAGAGGAACATGTGAGAAAGTTGGGTAAAAGAGTTGAAGAAGTGTGTAGATGGGAGTTTAAATGGAGAAGGGAGTGATTTGAATGGAATTGGTGGATGATTCTCTATCCTTGATTAACAATGCTAATATTATAGGTCAAGATAAGGACTTTTGGTGGTGGAAAGTGGATTCCTCATACAAATTCATGCTTAGGTCCCACCTACCTTGCCTTGCACCATTTGAAGATAGGCTTACATATTGTTGATGTTTTTTTAAATGTTTGTGGGAAACAACAATCCCTTAAAAGGTGGATTTCATGATATGGAGACTTTTGCATGATAGGTTGCCTACAAAGATAAACCTTTACAAGAGGCAAGTCCAACTTCAAGATGACACTACTATAAAATGTAGATTTTACATCGTTAAGTTAACATCGGTTTTTGATAAAATTGATGTTAACAAAAACGCGGTGGCATAATTGTAAATAATGTAAATTTGTTAAAATTGATTTTTCAAATAACTTATGTTAACACATTAGGTTAACATCGGTTTTTTAAAAACCGATATTAATATCACTTCGTTAACATCGATTTTTTGAAAACCCGATGTTGGGAAATGATAAGTTAACATCGGTTTTTTTTAAAAAGAAAAACTGATGTTAATGTTAACATCACTTCTTTAACATCGGTTTTTTCAAAAAACCAATGTTGGTAAATGATAAGTTAACATCGGTTTTTTTAGAAAAATCGATGTTAACGTTAACATCACTTCGTTAATATCAGTTTTTTTGTGAATACCGATGTTAAAGAACTTGATTTTTGAAAATATTATTGTCTCCACACCCTAATTCACTCACTCTCTTGCGTATCTTTGTCTCTGTTGCAGCTCAGGTGTCGCTCACATCATCCTCTCCGTCACAGCTCCTCTATTCACGGTTCACAACATTCAGCTCTCGCACTTATGCATCTTCCTCTCTGTCCTATACTTTCTGTGTCGAGCTCCGGTGTCATTCTCGCTACCACTCACGGCCAGTCTCGCTACCACTGTCGTTGTCAGTGTCAAGATAAGCTTGTCTTACACATGTGTTAGAGGCCCATTGTTATTTGTGAACCAAAATGACTTTTGTGTGGTTCTGTCAACACCAGGCATTGTGAGTTACAAGTGGTAACAAAATGACTTTTGTTTGGTTCTGTTAACAAATGAATTTTTGTTCATAAGTTGCAAAAGATTTTGTAGAAGTTGTATTTTGGCTAGCTAAGTGATATTTAGCTGTAAACCTAGAAGGTTATTGCCCCAAGCAGTGTTAATGGCACTGCTCAAGTTTGACATGCCAAGAAACTGAGAAAGACTCATGAGGTCATTCAAGTCTGTCCTTGGCTTGTGAGTTTTTGGATCAATACCCATCTTGTAGAGTGTTTTATTGTATTAATTAGCTTCTTCTTGTTCTTTCTATGGAATTCCATTTATTTTCTCTAACTCTTATGGAAGGAATCCTCTAGCTCTTACGCACCATGTGAATATTAGAGGTCGGTGTCATAAATAACCAAAAGGTAAACCTGGACATTAATAGATGATTAGATTTACGCAAATTAATTGAATAAGAATTTGGGAATCAATAAGGTACGAATTTGATATATTTTTTTCTTTTACTGCATTGAGTTCAAGATGATGCCTTTATGCTAAGTACTGAAAACACTGTCACATGCATATGATGCATTCCTTATTGCTGCAGTTGTGAATTATGTATGTGTACTATAGTACATAGCTCTTGCTAGGGACCAATATATATATCTAGATACATAAATAATAGATGCTTTGGATGAAGAGAGAGCCCACTTTATATTATCTCTTGAAATCTTGATCAGTGTATTCAGGCTTTTGAAGTAGCTAAGCTCTTAAACTGAGGTGGTGACCAATGAGCCCCCAAGGGTTGTCCATTGCCTAAAATTCAAGTATTGTCACTGCCTCCGTAATAAGGTAGATGTCACATACCAGAATTGGAAACAAGTCCCTACTGTCCAGAAGGATTTGATATGGGAGAATATTCATGTATTAAAGTTAAATGATGCATGTTGTTAATTAATAATCAAATTGTAATTTACTAACAATAAAATGTAATTTTTGTTTGCCAGGCTAAAATTAATATCCTTGAATCATCTGATTTGATGACAAAAAAAAAAAAACTTCAGACCGCGGGCGAGTAGTGGAGACAGTTTAAGTCTGATTTGACCTTAAAATGGGCACTTGCAACTGACAAGGACGGTGTCAATGACACTGTATGTGAAAAGTACGACATTAGTAAAGAGAAGTAAACCCAATTTTGTCAGAGCTGTAGAGACCTTTTGCGAGAGGTAAGTTTTCTGATTTTCATTGTTTTAAACTTTAAATTTATGTATTATTGTCAGTAATAATAACTTTGGATAATGTATAATTCTTAAAGGATGTGCGAAAGAAGGCACATGTCATTCATAAACAAAGCATTGCCCCTCACGTGTTGTCTCGTGAGAGTTATGAATATCTAGAAAATAAGTTGATGGGGGAGAAGAAAAAGGAACAACTGCAGGAAGCAACTAAATTCGAAAGCAGTGACATCGTGATTGATGTTCCATCTCCCATCAAACGACATGTGAAGTGGAAGATGGTCTGCACCAAGAAAAGTGACCAAATGACGTCTGAGGCATCAAATGAAATTGCTGAGAAGATCGTAAATCACTTTCAATTATCAATTGCAATTATTTATATTTATTGTTTGATTAAGTAAACCAATAAATGTGTTCGTTATAGGATTCCTTGGAGGATCAGGCCTTAGAGGGTTCCTTTGTCGCCCATGGACGTCAGGATGTATTGATTGTTGCCATTGGGCGACTAGAACACCCTAGTCATATTCGTGTTGTTGGAGCCGATGTCACGATCAAACAATACTTTGGACCAGCTCCAAGGACCTCCCGCACGCCTTCGTCATGGCTCCCGAAGACCTTGAGCAGTTGACGCAAAAAATTAGGAATCAGCTGGAGGAGTCGATCATGAAAAAAGTGACTCAATAACTAATGTTGTCCTTCAGTCAGATGCAGTCTCAATTTCAATCGCAGATGCAATCACAGGGACTCGCACTATCTCATGAGCCTGAGGTTGGTCCTTCAGTTGCTCGTGTTAGCACAAATGAGTGTTGTGTTGATCCCTCAGGGAATGACCCAGACACAGGTGACTCAAAGAAATGCGGATTGTACATCGAAGAAAATTCTCCCTGCCTGGTTGCCCTAGGGAGACTTTATGAGGGGTCGGCCACCATTCACAACATCCCTTTGGGCGGTGATCAAATCAAGGTTGGTGTTGAGGAAGTTCAAGATGCAGATGCTCGCATTCCTGTACCCACTGAAGAGGTTCAGTTAGTGGGGCAAACACTTAACACCTTCATTGCTTGGCCGACACATCTTGTCAAGCGTTTCTCATAACAGGTATTTCACTTTCATTAAATGATTTTTTTCCAATTAAAGTGTTCACTATCATTAAATTATGTTAATTAACTATGTTGGATAAACAGGGAGCTATGGAACCGGCGAAACCTGCACATAGGTCGGATTATGATGTCAATGATCCCCTATATCTGATGACATTGATCATCCCACAAATTTTTCTAAAGTCGTTGCAACTTATGTGGGAGGCTACCGTGTTTGGGTGTTTAATGACAACTTCCCCTTATACATAAACCATGAAGATCTGTTTGAAATAGCACACGGTGATCAATGTCTCAGCATCTTCGTTATACAATTGTGGATTTTGTAAGTCACTTTACATTATTGTTTATTACCTAACTTATTGTTTTAAATTCATGCATAATTTACTTTATTAACAACAATAGACATATGACTGAGACAAGTATGCGAACGGGGAATGCCGATGTGTATGGATTCCCCGAGCCACAGTCCATACAGAAATATCAACAATCGTAATTTGAATCAAAAAGTTATATTAAGAACTAGATGCAAACTTCAAAGAGGGATGTGTACCTAAGAACCTACTTGAATGAGTCAGTTAAATTGAACAAATGAAGTTAAATAATCTATGCACTATAATAACTTATTGTTCTCCACTGCAGTGCACATTGGCAAATGGTGATCATTTTGCCTAAGGAAAATGTGTCGTCTAGTTTTATTCCTTGCAGAATAAGCTAAACAACTACCTGAAAGGAATTATTAACAGGTCAGTTATATTTTCCAATACATTAAATTAACATTAGTCGAGAACATCAATATTTTAATTGTACAATACGCATTGAAAGGATTTGACGATACTCCACAAAGTAAATCAAAGGTTGCTGCTAGGTGGATTGATGTTAAAGTAAGTAATTTAAACAATACTTCTAATTATATTTTCTTACTGTGTAGACTAATTTATACTTAACATTGAATATCTAAATTTCATAATGTACTTAGTGTAATAGACAAAAAGGAAGCACTGAGTGCAGGTATTGCATCATGCATTGGATGTCAACTATAATCTTAGGAAGTTTCAAGAATAATTGGGAAACGATAGTTGTTTAATTCAAATGTAATTCATTTTGGTATAATTGGTATTATATATTATTAACTTATGTTTTATTATATCATGCAGTATTTCAATGATGCTAGACTATTGGAACCAGAGAGAATGAAGGAGCTGCGTATCCAGTGGGTAACCTACTATTTGAAATGAAATTCTGATACCAACGACAGATGTCGTACCGGATGTCACGACATCACGCTTCAGAACATGCAGATTATATTTGAGAGTATGAACAGATTAAACAAGTAAATAACACAAGAGAATTGTTAACCCAGTTCGGTGCAACGTCACCTACATCTGGGGGCTACCAAGCCAGGGAGGAAATCCACTAAAATAGTGTTAGTTCGAAGATCTAACAGCCACTGTTTACAACCTTCTCACCTAACCACTACCCGTGCAACCTCTACCTAAGAGCCACTCTTAGATATGAGAACCCCTCTCACTCCCTCTCAACCACTCTCCCGTGTTTACAATTAAATCAAATACACACCAGAGATTGCTCTCTGAACAATAGAGATCAACTCTACACACTCAGGTCCAACACTT
Source organism: Glycine max (assembly GCF_000004515.6). Classification (NCBI taxonomy): domain Eukaryota; kingdom Viridiplantae; phylum Streptophyta; class Magnoliopsida; order Fabales; family Fabaceae; genus Glycine; species Glycine max. The sequence goes on along the minus strand of NC_038255.2, from coordinate 5,363,447 downwards.
GATGTTAGGATAACACCAAGGTGGCTCACAAAACACTCAAGTCCCAAAACTCACAAAATAACTCTTCAATCCCGGACTTGGTAGAAAACTCGTGCAGCCTTCATGTTTATATAGCAGTGTGCGTATCTGGGCTGTAACAACTTGTGCTGGATGAGATCTATCATTCTTCTGAAAAATCTGCACTTAAAGCACTAAAAGATAACGTTTGATCTTTTAGTTTTTATCTTTAATCTTTAATCCCTGAACGAACTATTCAAGTTTGTAATTCGAACTTCAATTATCTTTTAATTCATTCCTAAAGATAGATCGTCTAATCTGTTGCTAACTGCACAATAATCTGTTAAAGATATAACAGATTTATGTGTCCAGTATTTTCGGGCAGGATGTCCTGGACATTGTATCCGACATCGTGGATCCTGCAGCTTCAATTCTTCATTTGACATTTTATCTTGCCTTGTGCATTGTGCAGCAACTCCAGTATTTTCGGGCAGGATGTCCTGGACATTGTATCCGACATCGTGGATCCTGCAGCTTCAATTCTTCATTTGACATTTTATCTTGCCTTGTGCATTGTGCAGCCCGATCTTATTCCTTGACATAACGTTGGACATCATGTGCAGCAACTCCAGCTTTCCTTCATTGTCTAAGTGCTTATGTTTTAACAAAATTTTAGCCAATCTTTTAAAACTCAGTAGAGCTAAGCACTAACATGAAAGTAAAAAATGAAACAATTAATGTTTAAATAATTTTAGAATTGTAGTTTAGTTAATTTATATTTTTTATAATTCATTTCATGTATGCACATTAAATATTCTTTTAATTCATAGTACATATTCAATTTTTATGGAATTTATGCTAAAAAGTGTTTGAAAATAGACTGAAAATTATCTAGTATGGATCTCATTTTAAATTTGCAGGTTAATTTGGAGTAATTAAAAAAACAGATAGCATATTAAAAAAAATTAAATAAACAACATCGATTTTCAAATAAAACCGATATTGATGTTTACAAACAACACCATTTTTTTGTAAAAACCAATATTAAGTTGTACTCACAACATCAATTTCTAAAAAACTAATGTTGTTGTTGAACATCAACATCGGTTTTTTGTAAAAACCAATGTTGTTTAGCATAACACAACATCGGTTTTTAGAAAAACTAAAGTTGGGGAATACAAATCAACATTGGTACCCATGTTGATTTTTACAGATGTGACTTTTTTTTTTTGTTATTTCATACTATACAACATCGATTTTTAACCGATGTTAAAAGTCCTTAATAATCGATGTTAAAACTCTATTTTCAAGTAGTATTAGAGCCATGCTCAGGTTCTGTGTAATGAATGTGATGAAGATGCTTCACATGTGGTTTTTTTCTTGTAAAATTGCACAACAACTTTGGTGGAGATGGTACCAACTTCTAGGCATTGCAATGACATCTCCTGTTTCAGTCATGGCTCATTTCTAGGATATCTCTCATGGAATCCAGGGTCCTAAACCGAACCTATAATGGACAGTTGGGTGGAGCTCTATCATTTGGGATATTTGGCTTCAAAGAAATAGAATATTAATCTTTGATGACCAATTTGTAGAAGCATATATGATATGAAGTTTTGATGATGCCAAAGATAAGTGCTTCTCAAGTTTGATCCAAGAGTCACAACTCTTCAGAAAATAACTCTCAAGAGTCACAACTCTTCAGAAAATAACTCCCAAGAGTCACAACTCTTTAGAAAATAACTTCCAAGAGTCACATCTGTTCAAGAGATCTTTGAAGCACCATCAAAGGCCTATAAATAGGTGACTTGGGTTACGAAATTTCTCAAAGATTTTTTCTGAACTAAAATGTCTTATCCTCTCAAAAAGATTCCTTGGTCAAACACTTGCATATTCAATAAGGAATCTAGATTGATCTTCAATTGTAATATCCTTCTCTTAAAGAGAGAAACTTCTTCTTCTTCTTATTCAAAGAGATTGATTAAGAGACCGAGGGTCTCTTAAGTTGTAAGGATTTCTAAACACAAGGGAAGGATTGTCCCTGTGTGGTTCAGACTTTGTCAAAGGCATTTTACAAGATAGTGAAAATCTCAAGTGGGTTGCTTGAGGATTGGACGTAGGCACGAGAAGTGGCCGAACCAATATAAATCGAGTTTGTATTTCTCTCTTCCCTTATCTCATTTATGTTATTGCAATCAATTTTGTCTTGCATGTTTAAAGAACATTATTAAATTGATTGTTGCTTCTTCTTCTGCATTCTGAGCTTATCATTTAGAAGAGGATTAAAAGTTTGTTAGTGAGACTTAATTCACTCCCCCCTCTTAAGTTATTGAGGTCACTTGTCCGACAAGTGGTATCAGAGCAGGATTCTTGTTTAAAGTTTAAAAACTTCAAGAATAATTATGGCCTTATTTAACTTTCCCTTTCTTGAGGGAAATTCTATTAATAGGCCTCTTGTTTTCAAGGGTGAGGGTTATCACTATTGGAAAACCCGTATGCAAATCTTTACAGAAGCAATAGATTTAAATATATGGGAAGCCATTGAAATCGATCCCTTCAATCCTACAATGGTAGTGGGAAATGCAACTATAGAAAAACCTAGAGAAGAATAAGATGATGGTTTCAGATTTTTTGTGAAGAGATTTTCTGAGAAACAAAAGAAATTAAAGGAAATCAAACATCAATCCAAAGAAGAAAGGAGAAGATTCCTCCTTAGCCCCAAAATGCTATGAATGCGATCAACTTGGGCACATGAGTTTTGATTGTCCTGTCTTTAAAAGAAGAATGGAAAAATCCGACAAGAGAAATTTCAAAGAAAAGAAAGCATACATCACTTGGGAAGATAATGACATAAATTCTTCAAGTGATTCAGAAAATAAAATCATAAATGTAGGTCTCGTGGTGAAAGATTATGAAAAAGGAGAAGATTAAAGTTGATACATTGATAGCGATTGTTCCAAACACATGGCGGGAGATGCATAAGAGTTTATTCATATTTCTCCCAAAAATCGTGAACATGTGATCTACGGAGACAACAAATAAAGGTAAAATTGTTGGAATTGGAAAAATAAGTATGAATTCCTCTATCTCCATAGAAGATGTCTTACTTATTAATGATCTTAAACATAGTTTATTAAGTATTCATCAATTATTTGTTGGATCAAGTGGCCTCGAAATAATTAAGAATTGGGGGGTTGAATTAATTATTAATGTACCTTGAGTAATTAAAACTTATCATTCTTAGTGTTACTAGATTCAATTAGGCTTTTACTACAAAGTTAAGAAAGTAAAGAACAGTAATTGAAACTTAACCAAAAGTAAAAGCGATAATTAAAAGTGCACAACGGAAATTAAAGAGTGTAGGGAAGAAGAAGACAAACACAAGAATTTTATACTGGTTCGGCAACAACCCGTGCCTACATTCAGTCCCCAAGCAACCTGCGGTTCTTGAGATTTCTTTCAACCTTGTAAAAACCTTTACAAGCAAAGAACCACAAGGGATGTACCCTCCCTTGTTCTCTTTGAACAACCAAGTGGATATACCCTCCACTTGAACTGATCCACAAGAGATGTACCCTCTCTTGTTCTCAGTTACAACAACCCAAGTAGATGTACCCTCTACTTGTACCACAAAGGATGTATCCTCCAATGTGTTAAGACAAAGAATTCTCAGATGGTTAGTCCTTTGAATCTTTGTAAGGGGAAACAAAAGATATCTCAAGCGGTTAGTCCTTTGAAATCTTTTGGTTAAGGGAAAGGGAAGAATCAAAAGAATTCTCAGACTGAGTCCTTTTGAATTCTCTTGGAAAGGGAGAAGGGAGACACAAAAGAATTCAGGCGGTTAGTCCTTCGTTCTTTTGGAAAAGGGAGAAGAGAGACACAAAAAGAATTCAGGAAATTAGTCCTTGTTGAATTCTTTTTGGCAAAGGGAGAAGAGAATGAAAAGATATAACACACTTTTGTTTTCTGCAGAATTTTCACTTGCAGAAGAACAAGGTTTGGAAAACAGAAAACTTAGAAAGCTTTTTGGCAAAGGAAGAAGAAGAAAGATGAGAAGCAAAGGTTTCAAGATTTCTCAAAAGTTGTTCAAGAAGTTCTAAAAAGTTATTAAAATGCAAGTCAAGGTCTTGCTTTTATAGACTCTTCATGTCTGGTCAAGAAAACCATAGGAAGAGTTATAACCTTGAGAAAATCTTGAGAAAACCATTGGAAGAGTTACATCTTTTGACTTTTTATTCAAAACTTGTCACTGGTAATCAATTACCATAACCATGTAATCGATTACACAAAGCATTTTATGAAAAGATGTGACTCTTCACAATTGAATTTGAATTTCAACGTTCAGATACACTGGTAATCGATTACCAATATATTGTAAACGATTACACCATTTAGAAATCATTTGGAACTTTGCAAATTTAGTTAAAACTTTTTGAAATCAAACTTTGCCACTGGTAATCGATTACAGGAAACTGGTAATCGAATACCAGAGAGTAAATACTCTAGTAACTTAGAAAAATTTGAGAAAACTCTTCTTGTAAAACAAAACTATGCTATGTTTGGTTTTTGAAAAATCTTTTTCAATACTTCCCTTGTGAAGTCTTGACTTGTTGCTTCTTGGTTTCTTCTCTTGAATCTTGTGAATTCATCTTCTCTTGAATCTTGATTCTTCTTGATGTCTTTTCTTTAATCTTGATCTTGAACTTGTTGACTCAATCTTGACATCATTCTTTTGGGCTTTTTTCATCATCAAAACTACTTGAATCATACTTGATTCATCATCATGAAGCTTGCTTCTACATTATGTGATAAAGACCATTTATCTAACAAGAGGATTTTAGTGTTTGTCTATTTTTGATTATTTTTGCTTATGATTGTTAATTTTTTGATTGAGTTTTGATGCTTGTTTTCTGCTTGAGTTTTTATTGTCTTTGATAATTATGTTTGATAGTTATGATGATTATGTTTGAGAGTTGTGTTGATTGTCTTTGATTATTGATTTTGATGATTGTGTTTGAAGGTTATTCAAAACCTTTGTTTGAATTTTTTTTTGATAGGAATATAATCTATTGTGTGTAGTTAATTGATTGTGAAATTGATTAGATTTGTTAGTGATTGATGATTGTTGATTGAATGTGTTTTGATTGTGTTTGTAATTGAATGAGTTTGATAGTGCTTGTTGATTTGAATGCATTTGATTGTGATAATTAGGTGTGCATTTGACTTAAAAATAGTTAGCTTTAAGTGAAAAAGCCTTGTTTAAGGGTTTGGTAATCGATTACCATTCCCTGTAATCGATTACATTAGAACAACAAGGTTGTAATCAATTACAGTAGGCACCATTAGTTACAAGTTACTCTTGTAATCGATTACAATGGCTTGTAATCGATTACCAGGCGTCCCTGGATGTGTTAATCTCCTAATTTAGTTCTTTTCTCCGACCGTTTTTGGCTTTTTGATGTTGCCAAAGGGGGAGAGAACTTAAGGGTAGAGTTTATCATGAACTTAGGCATAAATTTAGGGGGAGTAAGGGTTGCGAGCACGCATTATCAATTTCATGTCATTTATCTTGATTTCAAATTATTGTTATCATAAAAAAGGGGGAGATTGTAGAAGCATATATGATATAAAGTTTTGATGATGTCAAAGATAAGTGTTTCTCAAGTTTGATCCAAGAGTCACAACTCTTCAAAAAATAACTCCCAAGAGTCACAACTCTTCAGAAAATAACTCCCAAGAGGCACAACTCTTCAGAAAATAACTTCTAAGAGTCACATTTGTTCAGAATATTTTTGAATGACCATCAAAGGTCTATAAATAGGTGACTTGGGTTACGAAATTCCTCAAAGAGTTTTTTTGAACTGAAATGTCTTATCCTCTCAAAAAGATTCATTGGTCAAACAGTTGCATATTCAATAAGGAATCTTAATTAATATTCAATTGTAATATCCTTCTCTTAAATAGAGAAACTTCTTCTTCTTCTTCTTATTCAAAGAGATTGATTAAGAGACCTAGAGTCTCTTAAGTTGTAAGGATTTACGAATACAAGGGAAGAATTGTCCCTGTGTGGTTCAGACTTTGTAAAAGACATTTTACAAGATAGTGAAAATCTCAAGTGGGTTGCTTGAGGATTGGACATAGGTACGGGAAGTGGCCGAACCAGTATAAAGCAAGTTTGCATTTCTCTCTTCCCTTATCTCATTTATGTTATTGCAATCAATTTGTCTTGCATGTTTAAAGAATATTATTAAATTGATTGTTACTTCTTCTTTTGCATTCGTAGTCTATCATTTAGAAGAGGATTAAAAGTTTGTTAGTGAGACTTAATTCACTCCCCCCTTTAAGTTATTGAGGTCACTTGTCTAACACAATTCTTTGATGTGGAATTTGTGTTACATAAATACAGGGATAGAAGCAGGTTGACCATTATGGGGATAATTACTCCCACTAATCTTTTAATTTTTATTTATGTAATAGATATATAATTCTTATTTATTTTTATAATTTAAAATATAATAAAATAAGTCTATTCATAGTATGAATATTACACTCATAAATTTATTTTTAGTTTCATTTTTTTTATTCTCACAATTACACATTTATATTATTATTTTTTATGTGTATATTTGTAATTAATAAAAAAATATTTCCCATTCATTTTAAAATACTTTTTCTTTTATCTTTTCAAACATATATAATATTTGAATTTTTGCATGGTCTACCATTTAAAATCTACCTTCTTTTATTTTCATCTTTCAATTAAATTTCAGTAGTTTTTTTTCTTCAATATAAATTGTCAATAATTAAAAATAATCTTAAATCATAACTAATTTTCATTGTAAATTCTAAATATAAATTATATACTTAATTATATTTTTTATTATGAACTTTAATTATAACATAATTTATATGTTTAAAATTGTTTGTTTATTATTTAAATTTAATTTATCAAAATTAAATATTTTAAAAAAATATAAATTGAATATATATTCATGATTCATAAACTAAAATACTAATTATGTATATGAATATTGTTCTAACAATAAATTCCTTTTCTGAATCTGTCAGTGGATAAATCTATGTTCATGTTATGGTCTTGACTAAAAGTTTATCAACGTGATTTTGATATATCTTACCAACAATGGCAAGTGGACCCTGGAATATGTTTGACAATATCGTGATGAAGTGATGGACTGGATACCCACCCTATAGAGCTCGAATCTTGTCTTATGCAGTTATTTTGTATACGTTAAGATTCGCTTTCTGTCTCTGTGGCTTGGTATTTTGTTAGGGGACCATTGTCTTGTATAAATAAAAAACTTGATTTTAAATTTTAAAATTTTAAATAGTATGATGCTATATTTATATGTTGACTCTGAGTAATATAAAGTTCATTATTATTATTATTATTATTATTATTATTATTATTATTATAAGTGTCATTTTGATGAAACTTTAATTAAAAATTGTAATACAATGAAGTTGTCCATACTATAAAAAAATGAATAAAAATTAAATCATTCATAAATTAATTTTTTTAGAATAAAATAGTTAAATTAGTCCCTAAATTTATATTTTATTATCACTTTAGTCCTAAAATTAAGAAAAACACAAATAAGTCGTTAATTTTTTTTTTGGATTTCGTTTAAGTTTATGAAACTAAAAAATTTTCTTATTTTAGTTTCTAAACATGTGATAATAATTACTTAAGTCCTTGGACCAAGGATCAAAATGAGAAAAAAAATTAATTTAGAGAACTTTAATGAAATCCTAAAAAAATTTCAAAAAATTATCTAAATTTTCCTTAATTAGTTTCAGGGTTGATTATACTAATAGCGAGATTTAAACTCAGGAACTAATCAATGATCATTTATTCTTTAATTTAAACTAGTGATAATAACAAAATAAGAGATTTCAATCACTATTTTTTTTAAAAAAAAAAAGCCAACATGAAATTCTATTAAACAACATCCCAAAGCACAAGTTGTGCAGAGGCCCTCCACAACAAATTACAAAGTGAGAAATAAAAGCTTATATGACAGTTGCTTGCATACACCAAATCCAAACCTAACAACATAAAAAAAGCCAGCCACGAACATGACTCCACAAAAATCAAGGAGTTCCTGATATATCAATCACTTTATTGTAGCCAAAAAGACAATAACCGTTACATATATTTATGTGAAGAAGAGAAAAACTATTACATACATATCTTGTTATTTATGTTCTTGAAAAACTGAAAATAGACATGTCTTTGTGAACTTTTATATAATGAAAGTTCCACAAACACCCCAAAACCCAACACAAAATCCCAACCAGAGGCTGATTTAAAATCCAAAGTTGATGAGTTCATCCTTATCTTTATTACTACCATTTTTATCAACTCTTCCAGTTGGTGGAACCTTATTATCACCTGGACATTGGTTTGTGAGTGGTGAGCCACAAAGTTCAATGTTCCCTACATATGTAGAGACATCAAAAGATTGTAATTGAGTACTTATCGGAAATTCTCCTGATAAGTTGTTGAAAGACAAGTTCATGTAACTTTAAAAACTCTCAGAACATATTATTTGAGAGAAATAGACCATCTAGTTTTTCAGGAAAATGAGGCAATGGACCAAACAAATTGTTGAAACTAAAATCCCAAATTGGATTCATCGATTTTTTACTTGGCAATGATTTGGTAAGACTCCACTGAGTTTATTATCTGAAACATTTAAGTATGACAAACTTGGAGATATGTCCAAAAACCATTCAGGAAACAAATCCATAATACCGGTATCAGGGATTTGCAGCACGTCAAGTTTCCTTTGATATTTGATCCTCTTTGGAAATCAGGGTCCCAAAATGCATGATGATGCATATAAATTCTGAAACTTGAAAGGTGGAACCCAATTTGGATTCATGTTAATGAGAAGTGAATTTCCACTCACATCCAAGTCTCCATTCCAGATAGGCTCAATAGATGTGTTTCAATAATGAACCCATTCAACTTATTCGAAAAGAGAGGCAAGACCAAGAGATTAGAAAGTTGCACAATACTGTATGGAATTGTCCCACTCAATTCATTATGGGAAAGATCGATCCAAATAATATAATGAGGCAAATTTAGTGATACCAATTATACAAGCAATGTGTTGGTTGGAGATAAATATGAATGCTAAAGATCAAATTTATGTTATTAATTTTAGTAAAAAATTATTCTTTATTTTATTATCATATTTATTATTTTATTAAATTGTTAATTTGATAAGTCCTTAATTAAAATTAGAGACTTGCTATCATAATAGAGATTATGATAATGAAAAATAAATCATTTATAATTTTAATCTAAATTGTTCTTGATCATAGGATTATTATGAATATGATATCAATAATCTAGATAGATCAATATATATGTAATGTTCTTTATTGGATAAAGATTAATAGATTTTATTTATTAAATTGCATATATAAATGATGTATATATGAATGTCATTATTGAATTGACTTAATTGAGAATTCTTAATAATTAATATTATCTTGATATGTCAATAGGAAGTTTTGAAAAAGAAATATAATAATTTCATTTTAACTGAGATCATCATAGTAATTGACAAGTTATTTGTTATATTTTATTTTCGGACACCTAATGCCTTAAGGCACTAGTTGAATGAATATTGGATATGATTAAACCCTTAAAATTAATTATTAATCAAGACGAAATTCATTAACTCTAGGTAATAATTTTGAGCTTTATGATAGAATTAAGACTTGGTCAAGACAATTGAATGAAAGAAGAAAATATTTTCTTAAATCATTCATTGATTAAATGTGTTAGCTTATTAGAGTTTGACCATAATACTATATTCTAGAGTTCTATAAATGATGAAAGGAAATATTATATCATGATTCTATTGGTTCTCGAAGGTAAAAGATGTTACTTTATATTATTCGAACATTAAGGAGTGTTACTAGATGTCTACCTTGATTAGTAAGATAATTATAATTAATTTACTACCGATTTAATATTGAACCTACGAGGGTCACACACAAACTAGTGTTCCAATTTTTACACAAGAAAATAATTTATTTGATAATTAAATTAGAGAATTTAATTTAATCAAATAAATATTTTAGTGGAATATATTTTTTTTTTTGCTAGCGCCAAGAATATAATCAATATAAGAAAGAGAGTATTATTTTATAGATGTGGAAGTTGTCCATAAAATAAGAATAATATTCTATTGTTGCATATTAGAATCAGATCATGTGATTAATTATCGTAATTAGTTATGCGATTAATTGTGAATTATCTTTTTTTTTATATCAAGAAGTTTCTTAAAATAAAAGATATGAGATAATTTTTATTTTTATAAAGATAAAGAGATGTGAAATTATTTTACATAAAATCTTTTCGTTTTTTCTTTGAAAAAAAGGCTCAAATTCATATTTCTTTAACATTATAAATAGAAGCATCTACCTGAGGCAAAATATAGACACAACCTAAAAAAGTTCAAGCTTAGTTTTAGACCTGAAAAGTAGAAAGAAAATTTATTCTTTAGGATTCCACTTATCAAATAGTTGATAGTAGAGATTGGTCTCGGTGTGGTGGATACACGTAAAATCTTCACACTATTGAAGAAAAATTTGTTGTTTCAAGAATGTACATCCAATGTGCACAAAGCTATTTTTTTTCTATTTATTATTGTTGTATAATTTTAAATACAAAATAGATCATAATTTTCCACAGCAAGTCTTGAAAACATATTTATGTAACTATCACAATGATCCATTCAACAAGTTTAAACTAAGAACCAAAACTTCAAGAGGGGACAAGTGATCAAATGACAATGGCCCAACAATATTGGTATTTTGAAGTGACAATTCATTCAAGGGTGAAAGCCTAGAAATATCAGGAAGTGGGCCACTACTAAATGGGTTATGGTCAAGATATAACCACTCTAAATTTTGTGCAAAACACAACTCTTGTAAGTCACTCAGTTCACCACACAATTTATTGAAACTTAGGATCAATACCTTCACAAAGTCTGGAAGGATTTTATTATGCTACCATCAAGTTCATTACATTTACGTGAGAGATCTATATATTGAAGAGAAATTATGTTTGCAAAGTCATCTGGAACACTTTGCAAAGAATTGTATGCAATGTCAAGAAGTGTGAGGGCTTTGCTAACATTAAGCACCCATGAAAAAATTGAAGTCTAATTGATTTGTTTTAAGACTGAGGATTTGGAGAGAAGTAGAAGAAGTCATGTGCGAAATAGATTTAGGAGTGACTTGGCGGAGATCACAGCCATTTAAATAAAGCTTCAATATAGAAGGGATTTTACTTATTGATAATGGCCAATCAACAACTCTACCAAGATTTATACGTGAGACCAAGGTATCTCAAATTCGAAAGGTGAGAAAGCCATTCAAGGTCATTTGAAACTAAATAAGTATTCCGAAAGTCAAGATTTTGCGAATTGGAAAGGTTTGAAAAAACATGAGGAACTGAACCAACAAGGTCATTCTGTGCAAGTTTAAACTCTACCAATTGACCAAGTGAACCAATGCACTTTGTGATTTCTCCTTGTAAGTAATTAACACTGAGATCTAAGAAAGTGAGATGCTGAAGTTCACATATTGAAGTATCTAACTTACCTCTTAGTGGTGTAGAAGTATTGAAAAATATCCAGTAGTTCCCGAATGGATAACCGTTTAAATCTTTAGCTCCTATTACTGGATAAAAATCTGAAAATTGGAGATCCAATCTGGTTACATGACCAGTTAAATTATTGCATGAAATTCCTTACCATTTGCAACAATCTTCACGGATCCACGAAGATAGAACTGCCTTCCATGCATGAAATCTTGTTTTAACTTGAGGAGAGCTTGCTTGTCATTCTGTGCGCACTTCTTTGTATGGTAATAACTTCCAACGCATGAATAAAATAACAACACTTAATTATTGTAATTTTTGTAGTATAAAATTTTAAATTATTTATCAAATTCATTCATATACGTCTGTTAGAAAGTCTTACATCATCTGTTTTAATTATTAGAATATAGTTTATATATATATAATATATATATATATATATATATATATATATATATATATATATATATATATATTGAACAATTTTACTGTATTAATTAATTTTAAATTAAAATCTAACATGATATTAGAAATTATAGCACATGCTAAGCTAATTTTAACTTGTAATACACGTTTTACAGCTAGTTTAGTTCTACATCGTGTAAAACGTATCCAAAATCAGATTTAGTGTGTAAAATCTAACATGTTATTCTAGTTTCCACATGCATCATGCTGGTATATATGGACCACTGATCGAGATGGGAAATCAAACCCTACAAACACATAGTCAATCATTATGTGTTTTATTTGTTGAGTCAGTAAGCTGTTGGATAGATGGTTTTTGATTTCTCAGATATTTCATAAAATGGACTTTCTATGGACCCCCAACTACCAATCCTCGCATGAATTGCTAGAGATCCAATAAGTCCAACATTGATTTCTGGGTCTTTGAAAGGAGGTAACTTCAAGGTTAACTAGAATATCTAGAAACATACTAGAAAGAACGTGCAATCAATCTAGATGCAGAGAATCGTCTCTTTCCGGTGCTATCAACAGGGAGAAGTTGGCTACTTACTTTCTTTTTTTGACCTACGGATGAGATCTGAGGAATGTACTCTACTCTGTCTTTCACTCCGCCATCGGTGCACAATGGGGTGAAGGTTGCTAAATTGAAGCCAGACTTAGTGGCGAAAGAGGCGGATAGATGGAAGAATGCTCTCTTAGGTTGCGTCTACGGTCTGGAGCCTAGATTCAAGAAGATTGAACGCTTCGCTCTGAATAGATGGAAAGATCAAGGTATGCTTTCTGTGCACATGATTAAGGAGAACCTATTCCTCTTTTTGTTTGACTCTGAGGATAGCAAACTGCAAGTATTGGAGGGAGGCCCAGTATCTTTTGATAGAAGGCCTTTGATTTTTAAGGAATGGGGAGAGAGAATGGAGATGAAAATAGATGCTTCTTTCAAGACCCCAATATGGATCAATCTCCCTCTATTTCCATGGGAATTATGGGGTGTTGATAGCCCTAGTGCTATAGCAAGCAAGTCTTTTGGGCATACCTCTATTTACTGATCAATGTACCAGTAAGAGATCACGACTGGCTTATGCAAGAATTCTGATTGAAATGGAGGTTGGGGGTGAATTTCCAGATTCTATTCTTCTAGATGATGGATGGATCTGGGAAACAATTTAAACAGAAGGTTGAGTATGAATGGAGGCCTAAACCTACTGTTCAGAAAATTCAAGAGGAAGAAAAGGGGGGTACATAGGGAGAGGCACAAGTCCAGCAGAGCTACAATTACTCAGGAATGGAGGCCAAAGGAAGAAGAAAATGTGGTTATTGGGGACAAATTAGCTGTGATTGAGAAAGTAGACAAGACTAATGAGGAACTGGACAGTAAGAAGTCAGAAAGCGTTAAAGGCAAAGCCATTCAACAGACTCCTACTATGGTGAAGAAGCCTTTGGTTATAATCACTACTGAGCGAGAACAGGTATTAGGTACTCCCGCCTCTTCTGGCTGTGGTTGTTCTGGTGTTATAGGTGAGAATTCAAGGAGAAGGATCATCACCCCCTGTGATAGGGGTAAATGATCGCAAGCTGGAATATCGTAGCTTAGAAGGGAATCCATCAAGCAAGGTTTTTGCTTCTTTCCATTCTTTCTTATACTCTGGTAGGTCAGTGATCGAGAGATTATGTATTGAAGAAATAACCGATGCTCTTTCCGCTCTTGGTGGAATAACTGCAGTTGGTGCTTTATGCTTTAGTAGGGGCATTATCTTCTGTTTCAGAAAGAACTCTGAGTGAACAAGGCACTATCTTTTCTCAAGCTTGATTCGCAATAGCTATCAGTTCAAGCAGGCCGCGCATTTTTATTCTAATGTCCATTGTCTCTTTTCTTCCTGCTATCTGGCTGTTCTATTTATACGTCTGTTCCCCTCCTCATGCCCGGTTTCTTCTTTATCCTTTCTACTTCTGTTACAGTAGCTATAGTTTGGCAATTACAAGGTTATGCAGGTCTTCTCTCATAGAGTAGCCTATATGAAGTAGCGAAATCGGCCTTACTTATAATCGGGAGAATAGCCGAGTGTACAGGGTACGGTACGGGTCGAAGAGCGAGCTTCAAGTTCAGAGAATCAGTACTGGCATTCCTCCTCTTAAAGGAAACCGAGGATTTTTTCCATTTATTCGAAAACTGTAAGAGCTTCCCCGACAATGGCATGAAGGAAAAATGCAACCTTGCTAGCGTCGAGAATCGTTTGATACCATAGGTATTCAAAAGCAACACCGTACCAGGCAAGTGATGAGAGTTGAGCAAGTTTCGAATCGACACTGGAGATAAATCATAAGTTATATTCTTAACTCGAAATCTTTTGGCAAACTCAGCAGCACCACTTTGAGAGACCAGAGACTTTGAGACTGAAATCTCAACTCCAAGTCTATCAAGGTAAAAGGAATAGGTTTCCTATCCCCTAGGTGGCAGAGCAGCCTTTAGAGTTTAGAGTAGAGCTCACTTCCCCACTCGGTTCCTAATCTGTGGATTACTAAAAGACTCCCGATACCGGACATTACGCAACTGATTGGACCACTTACTTAATAGGACCCCTTTGGCTTGGCTATTCTGGGCCTTCATCTATTCGTACTTGCTTCCGTTTCTGCCCCCGCCATTAAAGCTTTCTGGTCCAGGCCTCAGGCACAGACCTGAAACTTTACTGATACGCAAAACTAAATGAAGCACAAAAGTCACATCCATCCATATAAGATATATGGGAATAACCCCTGTTCGTAAACCCTGTTCTTAGTCTTCCTTAAACGAGTGAAACGCTCTAAAGAGTAGCCTACGGGAGATAGCTATATCTTTTCTATCTTCTTAATAACAAGCACATAAGCAGGAAAGCTAGCCACCCCGATTCCTTCTTACTTAACTTTAGGCAGTGTCCATACGTTCCGGCGTGGTGCAAGAGAAAGAAAGTCTTGTTTAAAAGTCTTCCCTTTCATGAGATCACTAGTAGGTGGAATTATTAAAAGTCTTTCCGCTGTTTTGGGAGAGCACAAAAGCGAATTGATTAGGAAAGAGCTGCTAAGAGGGATGACTCGCCCTTAGCCCTTGTCTAAAAAAAACCTAGCAAACAGACCGTTGTAAACCAGGTGAACTAGAGCGAACAGGAGAAGCAAGCAAATAGCATTTGGCCTCTCAACCAATCCACCTCTAGCAGTTAAAGGCTGGTATTCCGATCTTTGATCTGCCGATTCGGGAGCGATTGAAGCGAATACAATAATAGAATGCAAGGAAGGGTTCCCCCAGGAAAGGCAGGCATCTCGACAGCTTCCAAAATCAGGTCATCGACCAGTAATGCGACTTGTAGAAGACTCCCTACCTATACCTAGCAGAGTTGGTTGGCACTAATAAGGAGAGCAGAAAGCAGCTACCGGCCATCAGGAGATCCACGACTTTCAGATCCGCATGCAAGGGAAGATACGCTTATTCTTTGAGATGACAAAGCTCCCCACTAGACGCAAATTGCCGAATCAACACCAAGCAGTATAGGATTTCTTTGATCGGCGTTCCCCAGACCTGAACTGAAAGGACATACTAGCCCCCGATTATCGGGCATTCCTTCATGTCGGGAGGAGGTACCGGTTGGAGGAGAAGATAAAGACAACTTTCTTTCTTCCACTCTTGCTCCAATCCCAATAGTCTGAGATTGAAGATGATGTCAACAGTTAGCCAAGAAGGTTTATGGCAAACTGGAAGGAGTTTTGATAGATAAATGATCCACCTTAGGTAATGCTTTGCTTTCCGTGGGAACCGGTGGAGATTGAGATGAAGGTCTTGTAGTCTCCGGATTGGTTGGAGTAGAGCTAGTAGATCGGACACCTTCGCCAACTTGAGAAGAATGCTCATCTGAAATGAGAGTCGTTGCAGCGGAGCGATTTGAGCATCATTGCTTGGTGTCACTGATTCCCCATGGTTGGCTTCTGGCTCTACAATCAGAGGTCCTTTTATCCCATCCCGGTTAGGATTCATTTCCTCGGGTTGATGCTCTATTTCTTCTTGGTGCTCAGCCCTTGGAACTTGAACAAAAATGGGTTCAGTTGTTGGAATTGGATCTGCTTCCTCGATTGGTCCCATCTGGCTTTCCTCCAAAGGTGGTTGGGGTGCTGCAAGATTCGGTCAAACTTCTGTCCCTGATGTATTAGGTGCCTGTGTTAAAGTAGAAAGGTTTAAGACAGCAGTCAGAAAATGAAAATGGAAGAAAGTAGGTAGTAGCTCTCTATTCTCTGCTGAGGAAGGCTTTTTTCAAGGTTATTCAAATGGTGAAATAACGACTATTCCTCCGGCTGGACGATAAATGCTTGCTTCAAGATCGAACAACGAATCTCATAACCAGGTTCCGAAGGTCGAACAACTTCTTCTATTGAATGGGCATCGGGTTCTTGGGCTAAAGCCCTAACAGCCTATTGATCGGGAAAGGGGAAGTTCCAATGAAAGCTTTTCAAAGGTTATAAGCGATTGATTTGGAGGATAGAGAATGGAGTTGGAAGGCTGTTCAGTCTTGAATCTTCCCTGCCTCACTGATTGACTCCTTAGGGAAATGTTGAATAGTAGGGACAGCTGAAGGGTGAGATTCTTTCTTCAGCGGTGGATGGAAAGGCAATTCTAACGCAACTGTTAATGGCCGAGCCTCCTCTTCTTCTTGCTGCCTTACTTGTGATACTTTAGACTTTCTACAGCAAGAAAAGTGCTTGCATATAGTTGAAGGGCTTTTGCACATGAATCAGAAAAGGAAGAAGAAGCTGTTGAGTCAGATGTGGCATTATACTGTTTTCAAATAGAATCCCTAAAGAAAGCAATTCCTGTAAAGCTATCGTCATTACCATCATTGCTATTTGAGCTGTTAGCGCAATTGAAGGAGAAGATGCTCTTACTTTTGTTTTCAGGAAGCTAGGGAGTCTTTGGTACTTCCAACCAATGAGAGTCATTTCACCGATAACCGATTTGAGGAAGAAGACCCCAACACCTCTATCGATTGACTATCTTGATGCGGAGGGGCCGCTTCTTCATGAACCAAAAGTTATAGTTTTCCTAAACCAACAGATCCTCTTTCTCACAGCATTTTCGGAGCAGGCTCCGTGCTTTAAATAAGTCTTTGATTCCTTCCAGACGGGTAAAAAGATATGCAGACTACCAACCTACCTTTAGGAAATAATATGTGGGACGCGACCCTACTCCAGGGATACTAGACCTTTCAGTTGGGAGTCTTTTAGCACTCAATGCTCTCTAGCTCGTACCAATGTCATGAGTGTCTTATTTATGAAAGACAGAAGTGTGACAAGAAGTGCAGTAATGATACGGGTTACAAACAGAACAGACATGCGCCAACTGAGGGGAATAACTAGTCAAGGTGCGACACACGCCAAAGATGGCGGCAAAAGACCTGTATTATTACCCGAAACAAACAACAAACAAAACAATGTTGACGACTCGTCAATTTAAATGTATGCTGGAGAAGCATAAATTATTTGTACTTCCTACTAATAAATTGGTTCGATTTCAATCTACTTCTAACTGGATTTCTCACTTTGCAAAATCATTGGATATGCCGAAAAATAAAAGCGAGAATCGTGCTAAAATAGAAAGTTTCTGGGAAGGTGCTCCTGAGAATTTACCACTCAAGGAAGTCTTTGGTTCCTGCGAGTGAAAAGAGGAGAGGAAGATGACTATAGAAAGCCGATAGTCCGGTAGGTCCTTGTAAGGCGAGTGAAAAAAGCACGGTGGTATACAGTAAACACGCTGTGAGCTTCAGAAATTTATTCTTTGAAACTTGTATCGTGTGTCACTGCCATGATCACACTTAATGTAAAGCCTGAAATATATACTACATGATCACTTATTTATCATCAATAGATGTGAAAACTGTGTAATAATTTGTTTTTACATATTTGTTCAATTGATAGTACGTTGATCAATAAATATGTTAAGGCCGATGCCAAAATAAAATTATCTATGCGTACGTCAACGAAGTTTTTTTTCCCGGAGATTTAAAATATTCATTTTCACCTTTTTGGCATGGTGAATTGGATCAATTCTTAGTGGTGCACGTTTCATGCATTAATAAAAAAGACTAAAAATTTGGAAAGTTGATACGATAATTAACACCTTTAGGTGACATGCATATAGGCAAAATTTGGTGATAATATATATGACACAAGTGTATAGCTAGGTTGATGACATAATAACTTAGGTATCAACACAATAAGTCACATTTTAAATTTAATATATTATCAATAGTTTAATTTCCTTAATTTACATTACCCTTTATCTAGCAAACGCAAGAATATATAATAACCACACAATATGAGAGAGAAAGGTGAATGAATTTCAAAGTTGATATTTATTGGTGTGTTTACATCGTCCTTTATGCTAGATCTATATTTATCTAGCACAAAATAACAACAACTCCACATATTATTCCTTGTGTTATACACAATGCTACATACAATTTCAACTGAGCTTTATTTTGCTCTTGACATTCTAAATGATGACTATTCACATTTCTCTTTGACATTATTGCACCAAAGTCCTATTCCCAGCCGGAAAATGACATATGAAATATACATGGAAATAGCCATGACAAAAACAACGCTAGAAATATCCCAGGCCCACCCTATACACGTGTACACTGCAATTTTAGTTGCACAACTAAAACTAGCACAGTTGACAATTGGGTTACAGTTTTTGTAAAGCAAGAAAAGAGGAAACAATGAGTAAAAAGAAGATAAAGAAATAAGAGGTAAAAAGGCTTTGTGTTTGCTTATATTTTTTAGGGAGACTGCAAACAAGTATTTCTAAGGTACTGGTTAAAAAATTAAACTAGAAAAATTTGTGGAAAAAATGTTATCAGTCCACTTTTACATATATAACGTCTAATGCGTTTATATCATAATTTTAAATGAAATTTCTTTATTATTATTATTATTAATTCTTTAACCAGTATCCTTAACTCATTTGTTTGCATGATACTTTTGAAGGAATTGAAAATTGGAAGGACGGAGACAAAAAAAAGAAAAAAAGAGGTGAAGAATTAGATCGAATTTGAAAGAAATACTAACATTTAAAGTGTGTTTGGAACATATCAATAAGTCATGTCAATGCAGAAGCTACAAATTGTAGCATTTACTGTTCATGACAACTTGGATCCAAACACACACTTAAACTTGGAAATCAAGGGAAGGAAAATAGGAAATGTCTTGCATCAAGCCCTCAAGGTCCCATTCTCCCATTCTAAAGTTTTCCCCTTGCCCATGATTTCCAAACCCAAACAAATCCTCTACAACTACGTTGTTGGAGCTTTGAATATGATGGTAATGATCAGTGTTATTGAAGCAACTATTCTTGAAGTGGTTGTTGTTGTTATGGCTTTTCACATGATCAATTGGGGTACTACTATTGTCCTCAATGCTTCTACTTTCTAGTGGAGGAAGGGAAAAGTCGCTTCCTAAACGCGTTTTATTAGGCTCCAATGTCCCATGAACAACCCCATGATCATGATCTACCATGCCAACTTGGGTTAAGCATGCAGCAGCCATGTTGTCAAGGAAACCGGTTGCACCGGTCATCATGTCATAACGGTTGTTGGGCAACAAGGGAAAGGGGTTAGTTAGTACCATGTTGGTGGCATGCATGGATTGCATGCATGATGATGATGATGTTGATGAGGAGGAGTCCATGCACATGGTCATGAGGTCATGCTCGTTCATGGACATGATTCCACCCATGACATTGACATCTTTAGGCCCTGATGAGTCACTATTGTTTGGTGATAAAGTGGAGTTATTGTTGTTCATTTTCAACCTTTTCTTCAGTGTGGAGTTCCAGAAATTCTTGATCTCATTGTCTGTGCGACCAGGGAGACGTGCGGCAATTTGAGACCATCTGAGATTTAATTTACAACTTGGAAATGGTTAAAACTTAAAAGAAGAGAAAACAAAAGGCAATAACATCCAAAATATATTACAATGAAAATGCTAACAACATATATAGATTTCAATATACTTTTTACCGACCAACCTTAATATTATTGGTTATCAAGTTTGATGAAACTATGTAACTTATGTAACAATATGAGTGCCTGTTACAATTACAGGTACAGAATATGGTATAGAAAATTAAGAGATACTAGTATGTTAAATATAAAATTATATATATATATATATATATATATATATATATATATATATATATATATATAATATTTTTTTAACTTATTGATATCCTTTAAAAAAAATTGATTAATATAGTTAGTAGCATAAATTTGTTAACAATTTATGTTATTTTATCAAAATTATCCTTAAAAATATAGAGATTTTATAATCTCTCCTACCACTTAATTACTTTCTCATATAATTAATGAATGTGTGTTAATCTTTTTATCCAATCAAGATATGAGAGATAATGAATTATAATTTTAATAAATAGCATTTATTTAAAACTAGCTAAGGGTATTTTGGTAAAAAATAATTAAATGAAAAATACAACTTAAAAAAATCTTATAAAAAGGGACAAGAATAATTAAAAAATATTATATTTAAAAACAGAGATAGTAATTTTTAAAGCACATAAATTTAATTTGAGAAAATATTTACAATAAAAGAAAATTTTAATAATATATATATATATATATATATATATATATATATATATATATATATATATATATATATATATATATATATATTATACTCGTTCCATCATAATCATCATAAAGTGTTTTTAATCGATTAATTGATTATTTGATAGTGAAAAGTTCTTTATCTAAACAATGATTATGTTTGAAAAAATTAACGGAAAAATTAATTAAAAATTCAAAACTGAAAGCTGAAAGTTAACAAAAAGCTTTTAAGCTACATTATTAAATCATAAGTGTTTGGTTAAATCATCTATTGAAGTAATTAAAAATATAAAATGACAAATATGAACATATTTATTTGAAATTTTTATATAATTTTCAATTTTATTTTATGAATAAAAATACATTTTGGGGTGTTGCAATTTCAATTTTTTAATTAATTTTAAACTATTGTAATTTTTTATATATAAACAAATTATTTTCATTACATTTTTAGTTTCAATGATTATATTTTTTATATTATGTATTTTACTATTAATCTTATACTATGTCTTAAAATACTTTTAATCAAATTTAATGTATAGGAAAAAAACATACGCTTAATTAGATATGATATTTTTATTATGTTAATTAATGTAATAGTTAAAATAAAATGTCTAATATAAAATTATTCAAAAAATGATAGAAAATAAAATAAATCTAGCACCTATCATTATCAATTCCTGTGAAGTTTAATGTTGAAATAATAATTTAAATATTATAAATACTTTAATAGTTAAAACGAATAGTGTAATATAAAAATGTGTAGGTGGAATGAGTGAAAGAAAACAAATAAATAAGGAAACTTTGTTTTATTTATATAAAAAGGATAATAAGAAATTTTAATAAATATTGTTAGGATAAAAAAGGATAAAATTTAAAAAATTTAAAAATTAGTTAATAATTAACGATTTAAAAATACTACTTCAATAAAAAATTAAAAATGAAAAAAATTACTAAAAAAAACTTATTTATAAACAATCAAATAAAGTTTTAGCTAACAAAAAAAATTAAAAATTAACTAAAATAATTTGTCAAATATAACTAATATATAGACATTAAACTCATGAAAGATATTAATAAACTCACTTATCACATCTCACTTGTAAGAATATGATCAAAAAACTTGATTAAGTAGGGAAACAACAAAAATGAAAATGTAAAAATATTTATTTTTAACTATAAAAAAAACTATCAATCTGTTGGAAAGAAAATATTTAACTAGTATATGTGGTGACCCTAATCATAGCTCATGTCACACTTAGTTTAATTGAAGTCATATTCAAGCCAGTTGCCTTTTTTTAAAATAAAAAAATACATGTTCTTATAAGTACCTAAATAAATCCATTACAAGTACTAGTCACAAAATGATGTATTCATGCTTTAGAGTGCATAAGACTTATTAAATAAAGAGTAATATCTGCGCCATCTTGTGAGCTTCAATAAATCTTAGTAAATAAAAGTTGTGTCGAAAAAGTATTAATTGTTAACCATTTATATGTTATAATACATCAACTTGATGGAAGACAGGACTCTAATATTTAATAATTGATGGTTTAGCAAAGATTTTCAAAGATTACTAGTGAATAGTGAAATATATTATGGGTCAGGCTCATCCTTAATCAGAAAGCTAGACCATGATAGTTAAGGCAAAACCCCTGACATGCTTTTAGGCTACGTCATTTAATTTTATGTAGTTAAATATGCTCCAAAAGTTTATCTAAACCCTATATATATTCAGTGATCAATTTCTTTTTTTTTTCTTAAGAGAAAAAACCTCATGATTGCACCAATGAATTGAAGGCATTCTTATTTATAATTATAGTAGTAGGTCTTTTATATATATATATATATATATATATATATATATATATAGTAGATTTAACTGGATGTTGTATGAAACTATATAGCAATGCAATTAAGGAAATGGACTTCGAGGTAAGAAAGTATGTATAATAGCAATGCAAGGAAGGGAATGAACTTAGATGTAAGAAACTATAGCAAATGCAAGAAAGGAAATGAATATTAAGAGAAGGGTACCTGTTGCCAAGAATGGAGTGCAAGTGAATGATGACTTCTTCCTCTTGAGGTGAAAATGCACCACGTTTGAGATCAGGTCTCAAGTAGTTAATCCAACGAAGACGGCAACTTTTGCCGCACCTTTGAAGACCAGCATTCCTAGCAATGTCACTCCAACACCCTTGTCCCTTAGTGATCATATACCTTAGGAGCTTCTCATCTTCCTCAGGTGACCACAAACCCTTCCTTAGCTTGCTCTTAATGTTGTTGTTGATTTTGTCTTTTCCCATCATATCAGGTTTCCTCATTTGCCACAAAACCAAGTGGTGATAATGTGGTGTGAGAGCTCTATGAAATGTGAAGCCCTTGAGTTTCTTGTTTTATGAAGTGGTTCGTGATAGAGATCTATGAGAAAGCTATATAGGGTGAATGATGGTTTTGAGGGACAAAGAGAAGGCTTCATGGGGTGGGAATGGTAAATAATGATGATGATGATGGTTTGTGGGGTTTGCTTAAAATATGAATATGAGGGAAGAGAGAGAGAGAGAGAGAGAGAGATTGGGATTGTGTTTATTTGTTGGTTGATAGGTAGAGTGGAAAACGGATTGGAGGGGACCTCCTTTAACCCTAGAGAAAGAGAGAGTGATAAGAGAGGGAGAGTAGAGATGGTTGGTCTTCTTGTCTTTGACTCAATTCTTGTCTTTTTCGATACATTTTACTTCACTCACAAGGTAATCATAGTCTTTTATTGTATGGAACAGAAACAATTTTGCTTCCACTTCACATAATACTCTCTTTCTCACTATTGGTTTTTAAACTTCAAATTCACGTGTGTTGAGACTAGAGAGAGAGAGAGAGAGAAACTATGCTACCTATATAGTGTTTAATATAATGGCAAAAGTGTCGCACGCTTGACACAAAAATGTTTGTTAATTTTTAAATTGTTTTATATAGTTGTGTGTAACTTACATTCTTTGCATGAGTTTCATTAGGGAGGCTAACCACTCATTGGCATACTTCTGAAGCAAAAATTGTACACCTCCCAACAAAGCAATGCCCTTTTTTTATTTATTTATTTCTTTTCATGCCATAATTTTATCATTGCCGTACATTGGAGATTACAACTCTCATTCTGTCAAACATATCAAACATGGCATAAGATGGTTGGGACACAATTATATGATTCTCATTATCCATTCGTATAGAATAACATTTGTGGAGAGATATTAATTCTTTAATTTAAATAAATTTGATATCTCGAGGAATTAATTAACAAGATGATAGTTGATTACTTTTTTATTTACAAGAATTAAACATATCTTATATTTATAACAACATACATTATACTTACTCAACTGAGTCAAATATTTGATTTAATGACTTTGAGATGTTAAGTACAAGAACTTTAATTTTTTAATCTTCTTTAATTTACTTTTAACCTGTGGAATTTAGTGCTCAATGATGATAATTGCTATTAAGTTGCAGTACTTTGAAGACTGTTATTAATCAGAAGTTCTTGTTAAAAGTTGGTTGCATCTTTAAAGATACTATGAATGAGGATTAATTACAGAAGAACACAAAAAGGTAAAAGATGAGTCCAGAGTTCCTATGCAATGTTAAGATAACTTAATTGTATGGATAAATTTTGGTTGTTTTATTTCATGTTCCATCTTTGACAAGGACTTCTGCTTGCCATTCAAGAACTATACGTGTATTTCTTATCCCTAGTAACTACCTTACTACATCTCTCTCTTCCTTTTGTGAATATTTTGTGAACGTACATCTTTTTCCTACCCAATATTTTGTGAATTTAATTTAAATATATTGATAACATTAATTGTTATATATAGTTTGTTCATTTTTATATAACTGTCTTGAACATCATATACTTGACATGGTTTTTTATTTGTTTGATAATGTAAAAATCTTTATTACATTATATAAAATTAAACTCCTATTTATTTCATATTAATTTGATTTCTTTTTCTAGTGTTATAAAGTATACATATATTTGTGGTAGCATACTTAATATGCATTATTAAACGGTGAGAACGTACGTGGCATATGGTACAACATGCTAGGACATCTCTTCTAAGAAAGTATATCTCGTAGAGCTTTCATGAAAATTGACCTTATTTTTTTTTACCAAATGAAAATTCTAACCTGAAGCTTAAGCTAAAAATCATGATAATTAGCAAGATCCATGTCACAAGATTTTTTCAACTATGTGGATAAAAATATGGATACATTCTATGATCCGTCCTTTTCTCCCTGGCTTTCAAAGTACATTTCCCTGAGTGAGATTCCCTTTCCATTACCTAATTACCTTTGAGACAAGCCAATTAATTTACAAAAATAAAAAATAAAAAATTGCATGAACCTAAAATATGAGTCACTGTCCAATCCAAAATCAGATACACATGGGGGAGTCTTTGTCAATTCCTACATATTGCAAGGGCAATATGGTTATTCACTCTCCTAAATCTTTGTTCTGATAGACTTGCACATCTTATGAGAAAAAGTGAAGCTGAAAGCTCTCAATCTACTCAAATGTTTCAAAAGCATCATATCTATATACAGCTGTCTAAGGAATTGAGAGGGAGAAACACCAATAAGCTAAAATCCTCTTAATGCTTGTGTTATGAGGGTGTCCCAAGCAACATTCTACTTTGTTATGAAGACAAGAAAATACAACTCATGTGGAGATTTTGTATTACACCTTGTACTACATAATAAGAATCTGTTACTAGAATATGTTGAGGCCAAAAAGTAGTTGAACTTCAAAACGAAAAATTATGAGCTAAAAAGTGAGAATAGTTGGAAATAAATGTGGAAGTACAAGGTTGAGGTCAGGGTCATCACTTTTAATACCAAAAAAAAGGCCAAGATACAAAATTTAAGTGTCCTATTTTATACTTGGATAAAATATCTTGAAATTCAATTGCTACAAAAATGTAATGTTTTTTGTCATTATATTGCAGTAGAATACATGTTTTAAGTTTTGAAACTAATATCATGTCATTTTTTTAAAAATATAAGGATTAGAAACTTACTAAATTTTCATAGACACTGAAGTCGAGTTTCAAGATATTTTAAGCACTGAACATATATTTTCTCTTTTATAAAACAATAAATGCTCATGGAGAAAGAGGTTCATGACTAAAATTAATCTTCAAGATTATATATATATATATATATATATATATATATATATATATATATATATATATATATAATTTCATCAATTTGTTAACTAATTTTTTATAGCTAAAAAGGCCTTTAATTAAGTTTTTATAGTTAATAAATAATTTAATTACTCATTTGATCCCTATAGTTTCATCATTTGTACCTTTTAGTCATTATAGTTTTAAAGTGATTTTTTTAGTACCTATAGTTTACATTTCAATTCTCTTTTAGTCTCTGTAGTTTGAAAATGATTTTTTAGTCCTTATCATTTTCATTTTAATTTTCTTTTAGTCACTATAGTTTGAAAGTGATCTTTTTAGTCCCTATACTTTATATTTTGATTTCATTTTAGTTCTTACCATCAAAATATGAGTAATATTATCAATTATAATTAACTACAAAAATATTAGCAAGTAATTCATAACTAATTTATCACAAGATAATTTGTAATAAAAAAATAGTTCATAATTTATAACTAATTTGTAGCTAATTATTTTATATATTTATTACAGTAAGGACTAAAAGGTAATTAAAATACAAATTATAGGAACTAAAAAGATCAATTTCAAACTATAGGGATTAAAAGAGAATTAAAATACAAATTAATGTTAGTTATTTTAATGTGTCAATAAACAGTCCTATTTTATGCGTCATGCAGTTTTGTGGTTTTTGTTTTTATTGTTATTCTGTTTTGAGAGTCAAGTCTGTAAGGCTTATAAAATTCATTTTCATATGATTGAATAAAGTGTGCAATCTCTTCACATATTCAGTGTGTTATTCGTGGATATTCAATAAGCTTTAACATTTGGTATCAGAGCCCCGCAAGGGGCCTGATTCAGGGTGAGTGAAGAGAGCATCCAGATCCAAAGTGCAACGCTAATACAATTGTTAGTGTAAAGCCATGATTACCTCAGAGAAATTTGTTCAACCATCCATTCCAAGGTTTGATGGACACTATGATTTCTGGTCCATGATTATGGAAAATTTCCTACGTAGCAAAGAATTATGGCAACTCGTGGAAGATGGAATACCAATGCTTGGTGCAACACCCACTGAGGGGCAGAAGAGGAGTGTAGCTGAGGCACAACTAAAGGATCTGAAGGTGAAGAATTTCTTGTTTCAAGCTATTGATCGAGAAATTCTTGAAACATTGTTGGACAGAAGCACGTCACAAGCAATCTGGAGATCCATGCAACAGAAATATCAGGGATCAACGAGGGTGTTGAAATTGCTACAAATTTCTAGAATATTCTTAAATATAATACGTATGAAAATGGTAGAACAATCTAGAACTATAAGTGTATGTATAAGATAGAAGAATCTAGAACTATCATGACACTAATCTATCATGAAAACTCTAGAATGACCTAAAGTAATGTAGAAACATTCACCACCATTGAGAGGTTGGTGACTTGAGCCTATAAATAGGCAATTGGTATGTTGTAATTAATAATCCAAGAAATCAATGACATAGCCTTCTTTCTAAAACAATTCTCTAAAACTATCAACTATCAACTATCATCTAAACTACCAACAGTGGTATCAGAGCTATGTTCGGTCACACATTGGGCATAGTTATATTACCTACCTACCATTCCAAAATCCTCCAAACTACTTCAAAAATTTCCTTTGTACTATTAACCCACTCCAATAATATTTTTTCTAAGCTATGGATAACACTACTCAATCTTCAACTATTTATATCCCTATCTTCAATGGTGAAAATTATGATTTCTGGCATGTTAAAATGGAAACATATTTTTCATCTCAAGATTTATGGGACATAGTAGAAGAAGGCTTCACTGTTCCCGCGGATACTTCAGCTCTTAATGCATCTCAAGAAAAAGAGTTGAAGAAAAATAAACAGAAAAATTCAAAGGCGTTGTTCACCTTGCAACAAGCGGTGACTGATCCAATTTTCCCAAGAATTATGGGAGCTAAGACTGCCAAAGAAGCGTGGAACACCTTGCAGTAGGAGTTTCAAGGAAGTGTTAAGGTGCGTGCCGTTAAACTTCAATCTCTAAGAAGAGATTTTGAACTGTTGAAGATGAAGGAGTCTGAGACAGTTAAAGATTATTATTCTAAAGTTAAAGAAATAGTTAATCAAATGAGAGCTTTTGGGAAAGATATTCTTGACAAGAAAATTGTTGAGAAAATTCTAATTACTAAGCCCCAAAAGTTTGACCCAATTGTGACAACGATGGAGGAAACCAAAGATTTGTCCACTCTATCAGAGACAAAACTTGTGGGCTCTCTTGAAGCATATGAGCAAAGACTGTATAGGCATAAAGAAGATACACTTGAAAATGTCTTCCAGTCAAAGTTTAAATTTCAGCCCCAAAATAAAGAAAATGGAGGAAAGAAAAATTATGAAGAAACTTCCAGAAGAAGAAAAGGTTCTAGGAATTTCCTTAAGAACAAAACAAATAAAAATCCTCCATGCAATATATCCAAAAGGCAAGGCCACGCAGAGAAAAATTGTTGATTCCGTAATATGCCACAATTCAACCATTGCAAGAAGTTCAGGCTCATAAAGAAAAATTGTCGCAACAAAAATAGGCATCAAGCCAATATCGCAGAGGAGCATGATCAAGAACAATGTATGTTCTATGCCACTCAAGACTCAATAAAAGAAAAAGGAGGAAGTTGGTACTTGGATAGTGGATGTAGCAATCACATGGCCAAGGACGAGACTATTTTCAAAAGCATTTATGAGTCTGTCAAAGTCAAAGTTCGACTCGGAAATGGAAGTGTGGTTGAATCAAAAGGCAAAGGCACTGTCATGGTGGAAACAGATAAAGGTACGCGACTCATCCATGATGTCTTACTAGTTCCCAGCCTAAAAGAAAATCTTCTAAGCATTGGCCAAATGATGGAGAGAGGCTACACACTTCACTTTGAAGGAGGTGTATGCAAAATCTTAGACAACAAAAATAAAAGGTCTAGGATAGCTTAAGTAAAGATGAATAAGAGCAATAGAAGCTTCCCTCTAAATTTAAAATATGCAACAAACATTTCCATGAAGGTACAAGTTGATGATTCATGGCTATGACATCAAAGATTTGGCCACTTCAACACACATGCCTAGAAGTTGTTACATGAGAAGAACATGATGAGAGATCTTCCAAGCATAAAGGAGAACAATGAAGTGTGTGAAGGATGTCTCCTTGGTAAGCAACACCAATTTCCTTTCTCAACAAGCGGAGCATGGAGAGCGAAAGATCTATTGGAGTTGATACATACGGACGTCTGTGGACCAATGAGGACGCCATCACATGAGAACAACAAGTACTTCATACTCTTCATTGATGACTTCTCTAGAATGACATGGGTATATTTTCTAAAAGAAAAATCAGAAGTCTTTGGAGTATTCAAAAAGTTCAAGGCCCTTGCTTAAAATCAAAGTGAAAAACGGATAAAAGTATTAAGAAGTGATCGCGGCAAAGAGTACACCTCTCGCGAGTTTGAAAGATTTTGTGAGGATGAAGGCATTGAGCGACAACTTACAGTCTCATATTCTCCTCAAAAAAATGGAGTGTCCGAGAGAAAGAATCACACAGTTATGGAAATGGCTAGATTGATGCTCAAGGAGAAGGGACTACCTAACACATTCTGGGTGGAAACAGTCTACACTGCTGTTTACATACTCAACAGATGTCCAACTAAGTCTGTAAAAGACAAGACTCCAATTGATGCTTAGAATGAGAAGAAGCCATCAGCAAAGCACCTTAGGGTCTTTGGATCTATATGCTACATTTATATTCCAGACATGAAGAGGCACAAGCTTGAAGACAAGACTATACGAGGTATCTTCCTTGGGTATAGCAATATCTCTAAGGGCTACCGTGTCTACAACTTGCAAACTAGGAAACTCGTCATCAGTTGAGATGTTGAAGTTGATGAGTATGCTTCTTGGAATTGGGATGAAGAAAAAGTGGAGAAGAATGTTCTTATACCCGCTCAACTGCCTCAAGAAGAAGCTGAGGAAGAAGACCCAGGTGAACCACCTTCACCTCCACCACAACAAGAAGATCAAGAACTATCATCACCAGAGTCTACTCCAAGACGAGTAAGATCTTTGGTGGATGTATATAAAACCTGTAACTTGGCCATACTTGAACCTGGAAGCTTTGAAGAAGCGTCAAAGCAGGAAGTATGGGTCAAGGCAATGGAAGAAGAGATACAGATGATCGAGAAAAACAACACATGAGAGTTAGTAAATCGTCCCCATGGAAAAGATATCATTGGGGTTAAGTGGGTCTATAAGACAAAGCTCAACCCTAATGGCACCATACAAAAACACAAGGCGAGGCTAGTAGCTAAGGGTTACTCATAGCAACCCGGAATTGACTACAATGAGACATTTGCACCAATAGCTCGTCTTGATACCATAAGAGCTCTAATAGCTCTTGCGTCACAAAAAGGATGGAGTATCCATCAACTAGATGTCAAATCTGTCTTCCTTAATAGCGTACTTGAAGAAGAGATCTATGTGGAGCAGCCACAAGGATTCGTGTCTGAAGGCAAAGAAAGCAAAGTGTTAAGACTAAGAAAAACACTCTAGGGTTTGAAGCAAGCACCTCAAGCATGGTATAGCAGAATCGATCAGTATTTCATGGATCGAGGATTCATGAGGAGCAAGAGTGAGCCTACACTTTACAACAAGGCTCAAGGTCAGTACACTCTCTTACTCTCTCTATATGTAGATGATCTTATCTACACGGGAAACAATACTAAGATGATGATGGAGTTTAAAGAAGACATGATGAAGACCTTTGAGATGACCGACCTTGGTTTGATAAGTTACTTCCTCGGCATAGAGGTAAGTCAGAGAAATGAAGGGATATTCATCTCGCAAAAGAAATACAAAGAAGACTTACTTAAGAAATTCAAGATGTATGGTTGCAAACCTGTTGCTACTCCACTCATAACAAATGAGAAACTACAGAAGAATGATGGAGCACCAGAAGCTGATGCATCCAAATACCGAATTCTAATTGAAAGCCTCCTATATTTGACAGCTACACGGCCTGACATAATGTATGCTACAAGTCTTCTATCAAGATTCATGCAAAGCCCAAGTCAAATACACTTTGGAGCAGGAAAAAGAATTTTGAGGTATCTACAAGGAACAAAAGAGTTTGGTATATGGTATACTACCGAAACCAACTCAGAATTACTTGGCTACACCGATAGTGATTGGGCAGGTTCGGCAGATGACATGAAGAGTACCTCTGGCTATGCTTTCTCACTAGGATCGGGAATGTTCTCTTGGGCGTCGAAGAAGCAAGCTACAGTAGCACAATCAACAGCAGAAGCAGAGTACGTGGCAGCTGCTGAAGCAACGAGTCAAGCTATATGGCTTCGTAGGATACTTGAAGACATGGGAGAAAAACAAGATGAGCCTACTAAAATCAACTGCGACAACAAATCAGCAATTGTGATGGCGAAGAATCCAGTTCATCACAGCAAAACAAAACACATAGCAATCAAGTATCACTTTATCAGAGAAGATGAAGCAACTAAAGAGATCAAACTCGACTACTGCAAAACAGAAGATCAAATTGTTGACATATTCACGAAGGCGTTGCCGAGACCAAGATTTGAAGAATTACGAGCTATGCTTGGAGTCACAGAAATTTGCATCAAGGAGGAGTGTTGAAATTGCTACAAATTTCTAGAATATTCTTAAATATAATATGTATGAAAATGGTAGAACAATCTAGAACTATAATGTGTATGAATATGGTAGAACAATCTAGAACTATAAGTGTATGTATAAGATAGAAGAATCTAGAACTATCATGATACTAATCTATCATGAAAACTCTAGAAAGATCTAAAGTAATGTAGAAACATTCACCACCATTGAGGTTGGTGACTTGAGCCTATAAATAGGCAATTGGTATGTTGTAATTAATAATCCAAGAAATCAATGACATAGCCTTCTTTCTAAAACAATTCTCTAAAACTATCAACTATCATCTAATAAACTACCAACAGAGGGTCAAACGTACTCAACTCCAAGCTCTTCGACGTGAGTTCGAACTACTGACGATGAAGGATAGCGAGAAGGTTGACAGCTACCTTGGGCGCAGACTTAGTGTTGTTAACAAGATGAAATCTAATAGTGAAGTAATGGATTCCAGCACAGTGGTTAGCATGATACTCAGATCTTTAACCACAAACTTCAACTATGTAGTATGTTCTATCGAGGAGTCCAACGACTTGAACACTCTAAGTCTTGATGAACTCCATGGTAGTCTACTCATTCATGAACAATGAATGGAGAATTCTCAACCAAAGGAACAAGTCCTGAAAGTTACGCATGATGATAGATCAGGAGCAAGACGTGGTCATGGCCGCGGAAACCGTGGGCGTGGGAGAGGCCGTGGAAGACAGCCTTTTAACAAGGCACTCATTGAATGTTTTCAATGCCATAAGCTGGGCCATTTTCAGTATGAATGCCCTGGAGTTGAGAAACAAGCCCATTACACAATGTTTGAAGAGGAAACTGAAATCGAGGATGAGGTTTTGTTGGTAGCATATGAAGAGGTGACACATCCTGTTCAGATGGAGGATTGGTTTCTGGATTCTGGTTGCAGTAATCATATGACGGGAAATAAGCTTTGGTTCACATAAATACATGAAGAAGGACTCCATAAAACTGTCAAGCTCGGTAATGATACTACACTGGAGGTAGCTGCCAAAGGAAGCATTCGGGTTCAGATCAATAATATTGCTTAGGTTATTTCAAATGTTTATTATGTTCCAGAACTCAAGACCAATATCTTAAGTCAGGGACAACTTCAAGAGAAAGGGCTTACCATTCTGATCCAACATGGTGCATGCAAAATATTTCATCCAGACAGAGGATTGGTCATTCACACTACCATGCGAGGGAACCGAATGTTCTATTTTTCAGCCTCAATGTGTCTCGACATTCTCATTGTTTCCAAGTGGAAGATATCTCAGAAAAGGAAACCCAATTGTGTCATAGACGATTTGGTCATCTCAATTTCAGAGGACTCAATACACTCGCACAAAAGCAAATGGTGATCGGGCTACCCTCACTGAAAATTTCCACACCTGTATGCGCTACATGTCTTGTTGGTAAATAGCACTGTGATACCATACCAAAGTTAAGTTCTTGGCTCACATCAACTAAATTACAGCTAGTTCATGCTGATGTATATGGTCCCACCTCACCTGCTTCAAACAACCGCAAAAGGTACATACTAAGTTTTGTTGATGATTATTCCCGTAAAACGTGGGTTTATTTTTTTGCATGAAAAATTTGAAACCTTCAATACATTCAAGAGCTTCAAAGCATGTGTTGAAAAGGAAGCTGGAACTCATATTGCTTGTCTGAGAACTAAGAGAGGAGGGGAATTCACATCCAAGGAGTTTTAAGATTTCTGCACTCATCAAGGTGTTTCCAGGAAACTAACAGCTGCTTACACTCCTCAATAGAACAGAGTCGCAGAGCGCAAGAATCGCACCATCATGAATGCAGTATGAGATGTGCTTCATGAAAAGCAAGTTCCAAAGTCCTTCTGGCCTGAGGAAGTGAAATGGTGTGTTCATGTTCAAAATCGAAGTCCTACTACTGCAGTAGATCATGGAACTCTAGAAGAGGTATGGAGTGGAATAAAACCTCGTGTTGATTACTTTCAGACATTTGGATGTGTTGCACACGTTCATATTCTAGATAAAAAAAGAAGCAAATTAGATGACAAGAGTCACACATGTGTTCTCTTGGGCATGACTGATGAAGCGAAAGCTTACAAACTCTTTGATCCCATTTCAAAGAAGGTAATTGTAAGCAGGGATATGGTATTTGAAGAAGACACAGGCTAGAGTTGGCACAAGGGTACAACCGAGAGTACACCTCCTGCTCTCGATATGGAGGACCAAGACGAAGAAGGGAGTGACAATGCTTATTCTACACCTCAACTTGTTGCAACTAGAGGTAGCAATAATAATTCAGAACCGCTTGAATCAGCTTCTGATTCTGAATCTATTGATCCTCCCTTAGAAAGGAGGGCAACAAGGACTCGGAAACAACCCTTGTGGATGATAGATTATGAAACCAATCTATTTGTAGAAGAGGAAAGCTTGCTAGCAATGCTGATGACCGATTTTGAAGATCCTCAAACCTTTGAGGAAGCTAGTACGAGTTAGAAATGGAAGGAGGCCATGGACACTGAGATGAAAGCAATTGAAAGAAACAACACATGGGATCTAGTTGACCCACCTGAAGGCGTGGTACCCATAGGTGTGAAATGGTTTTTCAAAACAAAGCTCAATGGAAGAGGACAGGTAGAAAAATATAAAGCCCGATTAGTGGCAAAAGGGTATGCTCAGAAATATGGAATCAACTACACATAAGTCTTTGCTCCCGTTGCTAGACTTGATACAGTGAGAGTGTTGTTAGTTATGGCTGCTGAGAATGCATGGGAAGTGTTTCAGCTTGATGTGAAGAGTGCTTTCTTGCATGGTGAAATTCAAGAAGAAATTTATGTTCACCAACCTACTGGTTTTATCAAGAAAGGCAGAGAAGGACAAGTATACAAGCTGAGGAAGGCTCTATATGGGCTCAAGCAAGACCTGCGAGCCTGGTATAGTAAAATTGAAGCATACTTTGCTAAAGAAAGGTTTGCATGTTGCTCCAGTGAACACACCTTGTTCAAGAAACAGGTTAGATGCAATATTTTAGTAGTTAGCTTGTATGTGGATGATCTAATCTTTACTGGAAATAGCATAGCTATATGCGAAGAGTTTAAACACTCAATGCAGTTGGAGTTTGACATGACAGATCTGGGCAAAATGAGACATTTTCTGGGAATATAAGTAATATAGAATGAAGCAGGCATTTTCATCTGCCAAAGGCGATATGCACGTGAGATCCTAGCATGTTTTAATATGTTGGACAATAACTCAGTACGAAATCCCATGGTACCAGGAACCATTTTATCCAAGGATGATGCAGGAATTCCAGTAGATGTTACAAAGTTTAAACAAGCTATTGGCAATCTCATATACTTGGCAGTCACACGACCAGATTTGATGTTTGGAGTCAGTTTAATCTATAGACACATGGCCAATCCCAAGGAGTCCCACTGGGCAGCAACAAAATGGCTCTTCAAGTATCTAAAAGGCACTATTGAACACGGTTTCTTCTATCAAAAGGGAAGGAAGATGAGTTTCACAGCCTATAGTGATAGCAATTATGTAGGGGATTTAGATGATAAAAGAAGCACTACTGGATCAGTGTTCATGATTGGAACTGCAGCTGTATCCTGGGCTTCAAAAAAATAGCCTGTGGTAAGCTTATTTACCACTGAGGCTGAGTATATTGTTGCAGCATAATATGCATGTCAATGTATTTGGCTCAAATGAATCCTAGAGCATATTGGAGTAGAAGGAAAAGAAACTACTGAGATTTTCTATGACAATAGTTCTACCATACAACTGTCCAAGAATCCTGTTTTTCATGGCAGGAGTAAGCATATTGCAGTTAGGTTCCACTTTCTCAGAGATTTAGTTAATGATCAAATTGTCACACTGAATTACTACAATACAAATGAGCAAGTGGTTGACATTATGACAAAAGCTTTGAAGCTTGATCAATTTGAAAAACTTAGATGTATGCTCGGAGTACTTGCAGTAAATGAAATAAGCTAAAACTTAAGGGAGAGATTGTTAGTTATTTTAATGTGTCAATAAACAGTCCTATTTTATAGGACTGACAGGGTTTGGTTAGTTGCTTAGTTTACGCCTAGATTGCTACCATGCAGTTTTGTGGTTTTTGTTTTTATTGTTATTCTATTTTGAGAGTCAAGTGTGTAAGGCTTATAAAAGCCATTTTCGTATGATTGAATAAAGTGTGCAATCTCTTCACATATTTAGTGTGTTATTCGTGCATATCCATTAAGCTTTAACAACTATAAGGATTAAAAAGATAACTTTTAAAATATAGGGATTAAAAGAAAATTAAAATATAAACTATAGGGACTAAAAATACCACTTTCAAACTATAGAAACTAAAAGATATGAATTGCGAAACTATAGAGAGCAAATAAGTAATTTAACCTTAATTAATTCATAAATTTTGTATAATTTAGTCCTGAAGATTTAACATCATTAAGGTCTCAAAGATGTGGTAGGCTCTTGTTTTTTTTTTTTTTGTCAATCTTCATATTTTTACGATAATAATAAAATGTTTCTAAATCCCAAAATCCTTATTCTCTAGTTCCATCATCGATCCATGTCTTAAGTGCACCTAATTTTTTTCTTTTTCTATAAACACAAGTTCAGGAACGATATATTTTTTCCCCTGTTAATGTACTTTTTTGTTGAAACGTAACTCGCTATATGCTAAAAAATATTTTTTCTTTGACCCCTCTTTTTGTCTTGTTCTCCTTGCTATATTTGAAATCCAAGCACTGTATACAATCCAAAATTTCCATTCTAGGAATGTTATATGAAGGGTGTGGGAATTTTGCCCTATTTTATAGGGATCTTTGTAATAGCCTTATGTATCTCTGTACATGGGCACGGAACTGCTGGTACGTACCATTTGAATGAAACTTAATCTTTGTCTATAAAAAAAAAATGGAACTTTGTTTTATTTTCTCTGTTGCTCTATACCAAGGTTATCAATATCAAGAGTTTACGCAAATTCGTGAGAGTTTTTACGAGTCAACTCGTAGAGTTGACTCGTAAGAGTCTACTTCGTAAAAAAAAAAATATGGATAATAAGTAAATATATTCAAAATGCACCAATTTGTAAACAAATGACAATAAGCTCATAGTTCATACTTCATATTAGTCTATTACAAAACACAACAACTAATCCTACAATGTTGGAGTTGGATCAATCTTGTTACTGGAATTCAACAGAATTATACTTTTCATATGTGAGGAGATGAAAAATGAAAAAGAGAAGATAAAATGAAACTTTAATAACACCAAGAAAAGGTATAATTTCTGAACTTTCTCTGATTTAAAATTTGCTTGTGTATTATTTTAAGTTTTAACTATTTCTAATATAGCATATTTGATATCTATTTTAAGCTTTTGATCTAGATAATTTAATTTTTGTGGAACCTAATAATGATGCACAATCTGAAGAAGACCTTGATGATGATGATGGAGATAGAGATGGTGATGAAAGTGATGATATTCATGGAAATGATTCTATTAGAGGATTGGACATGCTTCTTTGAAAATATTTGTGATTTTTTTAATTATTTAAATGTTTTAATTTTAAATACTTATGTATGGTTGTCAAACTCTAGAGTCAACTCGTAAACTCTTACTAGTTTACACGAGTCCACTCCGAGTCCACGAATCTGCTCAAAAAATGAGTTTGCTTCCGAGTCAACTCGTGGGACTGAAGTAAACTCTTAAACTCATAAGAGTCCACGAGTTGACTCTAGAGTTTGATAACCATGCTCTATACTACTCAGTACTTTTTGCATTGGATGCACTTGTGCTTTTTGCATTGGTTTATGTTTTTCCTACTTTATGTTGTGAGTTTCACTTACATTGCTTTTATCATTTTTTATCTTGCATTTTTTCCTATTTTTATGAGCTCCTTTTAAATAAATTTTTCTTTGATCTGTTCAATGTTGTGCAGTTTACATCTTGGTTCCGGATGGTATTCCTTTTTTTTATTTTTACTAAACATCTATTGAAAAATTATAAATTATAATTAATGGCTGTGCAAATTGCAATTACATCTATCGTTTTTTCTTTCTAATGTGTATCAAAGGCTTTTCCATTGCATTTTATTATTGTGAGTATTCTTTTTTCTTTTTCTATTTTTTCATTTTTATTACTTATTAATTTTTTCATATTAATTAGACTATTTCTGGTAATGATAGGATTAGGAATCTCATTCAAAATTCAGCATGTGCTTCAGCTTGGTCATAAGTAATACTTCAAATAATTCAATACAATTTTTTTACAAATCTCAATACCTTTTTATTATAAAATGATTAACTTTTATATAAAAAAATTAGTCTTGAACAGACAAAACAATTAGTTTCTTTTAGTAATGTTATTTTAGTATTATATATAGTTTCTGTTTTTACTAATTATGCATTTATTCTTAGCTAATATATATATATATATATATATATATATATATATATATATATATATATATATATTACTGTTTTCTGTCAATTTTTATAATATTTATATTCATATAATGGAACTCTCTTTTCGATCAATTTAATTTAATTTTTTCGTGATTAATTTTTCTATTTTATAAGTTGAAAGATGTTTAAGAACAAAACTATGTAGTCATTTTGTAAGAGAAAAGAAAGAGATAATGAAGAAACACAAATGCATTCTCTTCAAAATTAGATATATACTAATGTTCAATTTAATATTGATGAACAAATTTGAGTGTTAACCATAGAACAACTTGTCCAACCACTTATTTCTAAATTGAGGATTGAACAAGAGAAAATTAATATTTATACTTTGATATGTAATCCTCAAAAATGCCCACCAATTTAGAATTATCCTGATAATTAACAATTTAGAATTATCCTGCAGCTAATTAACAAGAGAAAATTCATAGAGCGAATATAAAGTTTAGACCAAGTTGACTAAGTTTTTATTGACATCATTGAAACAATATTTGTTTATAATAATGAGATGAGTGATTTATTGTTGGTCTCGTATTTTACAGGTTTTATATCTCTATTTTGAATATAAGAGATGTTACATTTTGTCACACATTTTGTGAAGGATGCTTGTATTATTTCTTTGCTTTTTTTTTTTGTTATTGATCATTAGGTGCTTACATACTGCTCACCCTTGTTGGTTAGTATTTCTTTTTTACTCAATATAATTATTTTTTTTACTTATAAAAAATATGTTTAATTTCTTGAATATGTGTGCATGTGAAAATTTAATTGTTCTTTTCTAAATCATGATTTTTTATATTGGTCCTCCTTAAAAAAAAAAAAAACTTTGCTCTGTCCATGCTTATGACTGCATTTCCTGGCTTTCATTTTCGGTTTTTTTTTTTTTGTAAGTGGTAGGAGGTGTTATTGTATTTGTACGCGGGAGTGAATGTTTCATACCAAGTTTTATTGTAAGCCTGCTTTCCAAATATAAAGACTTGAAACTAAATACTAAACAAGCTTAATTTTACAAAATAATGGTCATTCAAATTTTTTTCTATTTTAAAAAATAAAAAATTGAGGTCATGACTGAATAATATAAGGAGCATATATAGATCACATGGTGCAAGAGGTTGCAGTAACCCCCAACTACTAATGATCGTGTGAGTGAGAAAGACAGCAACATTTCAATGTTTATATAAGCCACGTAACCCAATTTTCTCAATTGAGTTGCATAACAGAAGGATACTTTGCTTTTCCAATTTTTTGATTGACCAGTATTTACTTGACAATATGCTTTTGTAATTAGGCAAAATATCATGTTAAAAGGGAACATAATTAGGTATCATTTGTATTTTTTTTATCACTGCAACATTCGTGAGAATTATACATCAGTTTTGTTGACAATTAATCTCTATTGGAAAATATAATTAGTTACTTTTAGTGAGATGTTTATTTTCAATTACTTTTTTTTTTACCATAAGATTTAAATTTAAAACTTTATTTAAGGTCCAACCATCTACTTATTGTTACATATCATTTCTATTTGCCTTGTTGCTTAAGGTCTTTAGAAATGTTAATTTTCTTATTCATCTTTCATATTTGGCTAGAGAAACAACTGTTTTTCTTTTTGCATGTGAAGTTATAACAAAAATAGATTGCATTTTTTTATATGGAAAAAATTAAAGGGAAAAGACAAGAAAAATCTCTCTCCTCTACTGTATTTTGTTTACTACACCAAAATATAGACAATAAGCATCGAATTAACATTTTTAAATTATTATAAATTATTATTATAATATAATTTTTAAAATAATTATTATGAAACTAGACTAATTTGTCACATGACTCACATATCACAATCTTTTATTAAATGATAATATGAAGAAAAAAATTTATTTATTCTTTATTATTTTCTTGGTTTCTAAGAATCTAATTAGAATGCAATCATAATATAAATATTTTTACTGTAATTTAGTCACAAATTGTCATATATTTATAATTAGTTTATTAATTTTTATAATGATTAATTTAAAAATTATATTCAAGTAATTAAAGTATAGAAATATTTATACTGAGAACTTATCAAATTAAACTTATTTTAAAATCGCAATAGTTATCACACGTTTTTTTTCTTTCTATTTTTTTCTTTCTTACTCCAACATGTGTAATTATTTATTTTATACTATTTAGTTATATTAATTTTTCTTACATACTAGCTATAAGTTTCAAATTGTTTCTCACTAATCTCCCTGTTAATAACTTTGATTTGGTGGATTTGTGACGAATTCATGCCAAGTGTCAACCTATTGTTTTGTTTTTCTTTTCTTAAACTACAATTGATGTTTACTTTTGACTAAACAACCCAACCAAACTTATGGCAACTTGATTGGTTTAGTTCAGTTCCACATACAATCGACTTTTGATTAAAATTGTTACTTTTTAAAACAATTTTACAAAGATATCCGTAATGATGTACTTCAAGTAAGAAAATAACTAAACTATGATCGAAAAAATGAGTTCAATTCAAATTCTATTAAAAATGTTTTTGTGACAAGGAACTAAGGTCTAATAATATTTTGCAATAATAAAAAACCTTTTGACTTTACCTAATAATTTTTAGTGGTCTATTTAACAACAAAAAATTTACTTAAAATCTCCATAAAAGTATCACTAATTTCTTAATTATTAACGCTTACTAGTGTTTTTGTTATTAACGCTTACTACATATGTTTTTCTTTTTGCATGTGAACTTATAACAAGAAATAGATTGCAAGGTAAAAATTTAAGGGAAAAGGATGTTTGGTCTAACACAAGAAAAATCTCTCTCCTCAACTGTATTTTGTTTACTACACCAAAAAATAGACAATAAGCACCGAACATATGTATGAATCATCTGGTCAATCACAAAATGGAAACAACATCAATTCCAAAAGGGTACTTTTGGCTAGTAAAAATATGTCTAATTTACTACAAGATCTAGAATCACCACCTCACTTCATTTCTCTGCAATAGTACTAA
This sequence comes from Glycine max, assembly GCF_000004515.6. NCBI lineage: Eukaryota > Viridiplantae > Streptophyta > Magnoliopsida > Fabales > Fabaceae > Glycine > Glycine max. The sequence continues at coordinate 5,322,327 of NC_038255.2, read as the reverse complement.
TATTAATCACAGTCCATATACATAGAATTTGCTAAAAGAATAGGACAATGCAAATGACGTAGAGGTTGGTAGAGTTCATGAAGATTCATCTATCTCTTTAACTTTAGTTTTGATTTTGATAATTTTACATGTCAAAACATAGGTGCGGCATTATATTGATTGTTTAGCTAGATATGTGTCATTAGTTTATGACAATCTTGCTTAGCTTTATCACCTTTGTGTTTGGATTAATTATCTTTGAAAGATTAAAAGTTATTTGAACAATTTATAACCTTAGCAATCGATTACAACATGTGTATGATCAATTACGCAAGTCAAGATTGATTCAAAGAGACAAAATTCTCATTCTAAGGAAAGAAGATCAAATTAATTGATTACAAGAAATTGGTAATCAATTACAATGTTTCTCATAAAATAGAGAGTCTTTGTCTGATCATCATAATCGATTATAACATTTTGGTAATCGATTATGTTGCTTCTAAATTTCATAGATGGCTCTACAATGATCGAATTAATTGATTATAAAATATTGATAATCGATTACATTGATCTTTGTTGGAAACTCATGTTTGTTTTTGATGGTGTAACCGATTAAAAATTGGTTGTAATCGATTATAACAATTATATAACAATTTTTTTATAAACAACTCTCTTTGTAATAAGTCTCTAAGCTTTCAAAACAATTTTTAAATTTATGACTCATTGAGAGAAAGCTATCAGAAGGGTTTTCAAAGATTGGTTATGATGATCAACTAAATTGAAGTCATCGATGTTGAAGATTGAAGACAACCCCATGTCTTGTGTTCAACCAAGAGCTTAATGATTCAAAGCTTTAAGTATTTGGTGATCTCATTCATTTTATAATCTCTTGATTTTGTTTGATGTTTTGAGATAGAGTTTCTCATATTCTTGTTGAAGGGATCAATAAGGTTTTGTGATTTCCACTTGTAGGGTTCAAGTTGGAAGGGTGTTTTTGAATTTCTTTGATTGTGCATTGTCATTGTAATTCTTTGAAATTCATAGTTCATTTTAAGGATTGAACTAGTATAAATCTTGTCTTTCATTCAGTCTTTCTCAATTCCTAGTTTTGCAATCAATCTTGAATATTGGAATTGATGATTATTTTTTATCCAAACTATGATTTTAAAAGGTTTTTGAGTCAATTGATTTTTCTTGTTGATGAACATTGTTTAAGAAGTTTTTTTGTGAAAACCTTGATTCAAAAGGAATTATGTTTTAATTGAAATTTAACAAGGGTTGGTAAAAATTGTGGAAATCTATTCAATCCCACCCCTTCTAGATTTCCCACGGACCAACAAAGACACTAGTAACTATGGCAAGGGAAGACAAGTCCATAAATGTGCCTAAACTAATATTTGCTCAACTTAACACAACAATATATGCTTGATATATAAGAAGTTGTATCATCATCACTTGAAAGTTGAGACATCTGTCTCTTTAAGTTCCTTACTGAATCAATATATGCATACTTTTGGGTGTAAGTACTGCATTGACAACTTTTATATCCAAAAAAAACAAAGCATGATATCATATTATTCACTAAAAAGGAATATATATAATTCTAATATATCTATAATAAAAGAGTAGTCCAATGAAAATCCTATTTTTCCCATGCCTAAGCTTTTGACACGTGGCACATTTCCCGATTTTATGGTCTTTTCACCCCTCTATTTTAAACCTCGTTTGCTTCTGTTGACCAATGCCACATGTCTCCCTGTCCAATTTGTTGTTGTCATCTCAGTGTGGACATATTGTCGGCGCTTGCACTTTGCAGCTCGCCTGCTTCCTCTGCTCTCCATCGAATTGTCATGTCTAGCATGCAGAGTATGGCCCTCTAAGGTCAGCAGAAAATTCGGTTCTTCTTTTGTGTTAGGGGTTCATCATTGAACTCTTGCTTCTTCAGTTTTCGCTGCTTCATGCTTTCGTAAGGTCACCCACGGAGAAGCATCCAGCAGGAAAGGTTTTTCTTTTTGTTTGATGTTATGCATGTTTGTTTCCTTACTAATTGTCTTCTCTTTGCAAGGTCACCCACGAAGAAGCATTCATCAGGCAAGGTTTTTTTTTTTGTTTGTTGTTATTATGCATGTTTGCTTTCTTACTAATTGTCTTCGCTTTCTTTGTTTCCAATACTCAAACTTCTCCACCGACATTCACTTATATTTGTCTACATCATAAACATCAGAGAACTGACCTTGGCTTCCTAATACGGTATTTTTTTCCTATTCAATGTTTTGTTTTTCATTATTTTGTTGGTTTTGATTGTTCTGAGTTGAAGCAGTCTAGCCTTAAGGGTAAAAGTTTTCGTTCAAACTTTTTTTATTAGGATGTACTTCATACTATTTACACTGTTTATTCTGCATTTCTGCTTGATCCATCTTAGTTTTTTAGTATCCATTAATGGGTGGCTATGATCTTAGGCTGCACAAAAAATTATTTAACTCCCATTCAAAGTTCGCAGAAAAGGTCTTAGAAGATTAAAAAGGTCCTCCCTTGACTTGGTTCCATTGCCTGCGGCTTAAAAAAGTAGTCCAATATTTTACTTTCCTTTTTGACTTTGTAACTTTCAATCTTCATGGGTACTTGAGATTCAACATTTTTACCCTCAAAGTTTCAATTTTTTTAACCAAGCGTAGAAAATAAACTGAAATACATTCACAAGTACTTGAGATTCAACATTTTTACCCCTAAATTTCAATTTTTTTAAATAAGCATAGAAAATAAATTGTTGCTTTGTTGAGTGGGGCAAAAAAATGAAGGTTTAAACAAGTGCAGGTCTTCTTTCTACTCTTTCTTAGTTTGTGTTATTTTTTTGTTTTGTTTAATTATAATAATAATAATTATTATTATTATTATTAATATTATTATTATTATTATTATTATTATTATTATTACTACTACTACTACTATTATTATTATTATCATTATTATTATTATTATTATTATTATTATTATTATTATTATTATTATTATTATGTAGGCTCTACCTAAAGACTCTTTTCTATGTTGTAATGACGGGAGTAAACATTGATATTTTTCTTTGAGGTTCTTGATGTGTGTAGGTGGTGATAACAAAGAAAACCATTTTTCTTTTAGGAAGCGTTAACTATCATGCGATTACATTGTTGGTGAAATGGGTTGTAAGTTATGTGTTTGGTGAAATGCCTAAATGAAGTTTTAGTTTTTAATCTTAAAAATCCATGTGTGTGCTGGTTTTGGGATACCTCCTTGTTTATGATTTCTGAATTATCTATTGGAGAAATGAGTTTATTTGATTTTAAAGTATGCACCCAAAAGTGATATTTACAAGGAATTGCAAAAATGCAAATATATCAGTTAAAGGCATGTAACTATTGTATGTATATATCATACAACAACATTCCTTCTTTTCCTCTCTCCATATGTTGTTGTTTGTGGATTACAAAATTTCATACTAACTGACAAATTAATGTTTATTTTGTGATTGAGGCAGTATGTTGCATCATTGGCCCGAGCCCTTATATATTGCCATGGAAAACATGTAATACATAGGGATATTAAACCAGAGAACCTTCTTATTGGTTCACAGGTGATCTCCTATACCCAGGGTGTTGTTTCTTATATGGTCCTTTCTTTGTTATCCGCACATTGTGCTCATTATTATGGGTTATTTCATTCACTTCTTGATTTCTGCAGCTTATGTCTAGATTTTCTTTCATGATTATTTTCATTTTGTTCTCTCTAAATTTTTATATTTTTATTTTTCAATTTAATATACATAACATGAAACATGTTTTGATTTATAAGGTTTAAGATAATAATATGTTTATGATTTCTTAATTATCTATTACAAAAACGAGTTTATTTGATTTTAGAGTATACACCCAAAGGTGATCTTTACAAGGAATTGCAAAAATGCAAATATTTCAGTTAAAGGCATGTAAATATTGTAAGTATATATCATACAACAATGTTCCTTCTTTTCCTCTCCCCATATGTTGTTGTTTTTGGATTACAAAATTCCATACTGACTGGCAAATTAATGTTTATTTTGTGACTGAGGCAATATGTTGCATCATTGGCCCGAGCCCTTATATATTGTCATGGAAAGCATGTAATACATAGGGATATCAAACCAGAGAACCTTCTTATCACAGGTGATCTCCTATACCCAGGCTGTTGTTATACTTAGATCTGCTTATTAACAAAAAAAAAGTGTGATTTCTTATTTTTGAATTGATTTCTTCATGAAGGGTCCCAATGTACAGTGAAGCTAAGTTGGTATTTTTCATATTTTTGTGGTCCCCTAAAACTAAGGTATAAAATTACCTGTTGTGTTAGAAAATCTGATATCATTTTCTTATTTGCTTCTCTTCAATATGACACTAAAATTTAAAATGTTAGGGAACAACATATGTGTATGACTCATTCTTCAGACCATATGTTGCAAAACATGCGACAGAAATTGATCGCAACTTATTGGAACTAAGGACAAGGGTAGGGGATATTGTTGTTTTGTATTAGCAAAGATCTTTCAGTTATAGAATATATGACATTTTGCAATTTGTTGCTACACAATCGACTCCAGCTTCTCGACCTACTCAGGTAGTTTCTATTTTCTTGATTGATTTTGGTTTTGGACTAATTACTCTATGTTTTTTTCTCCTTCATCAAAATTTCTCCAATACTATGGGTTAAAGTATTTTGTGGGAAAAGATACTAAACAAGTCTTTGTAAGAATAGATGGGAATTGGAGAACTTTTTGAATATTTATTTGATTTAGTTCTAGACTGATTTATTGGTTACAAGTTATGTGTTTGATCAAATGTCAAAATGACATTTTTGGGTATGTTTTCTTAGTTCTTATTTTAATTTTAAATTTATGACACTTTTAACATTATTTATTTTTCACATGGGAACTTTTCAGTTGATTCCGTCGGTTTGGTATTATCTTATAGAATAGAAACTTTTCACGTACAATCTTTGGCTATTGTTTCTTATCTTTTGTTAATATTACTCCTTTTTATAATCAATAGTTCAATTATATTCCTTTTTAAAAGGTTAGTAAATGGAACCTGATGTTTATTGCACAGATTTTAGGTGAAGGGGCAGAGGATCAATGGAATGTTCAATTTTGAAATTTGATGCAAGACCACTATAAAAGTGAGCATTGACACAAACAAAAATGAGTAATTGTAATCCAATTGATGATTGAGTAGAAGATGAAGGCTCAGAGTGGAGAAAAGATGCAAGACAAAATGGAGAGAAATGAAGGTATTAATTTGGTAAATTGAAAGAGAAGAGCTAAACAAGTGGGAAGTCTACTAGCAGAGCATTAATTTTGCATAAAGTTTTGGGTTGTTTTCTTTAATTTAAGTTCATAATTGAAAGTTGCTTGCTATATATTACAATTGTTGCTTACATTGAAAAGTAGTATTTTGGTTTCAATCTAATTTTATCCATTTTTCATTTTTTTTCTATCCATCTTATATTTTTATCTTAGAGTCACTGTATGATTTAAAATTCTAAGAGGTTCTCAACCAACCTTGCATTAGTCATCTTCCACTCAAATTACTATAGGAGGAACATAACCTGAATTTTTTGGGTTTTAACAAAGTTTTACTTTTTTTTCTTTCTCAAAAGCAACCTATATGTTTGTTCATTGTTTGATTTTGAACCAAAAAGGTTTAGATTTCAGTTTAAATTAATTGGTTGCATGATGACAAATTAATTGTATTTTCTTATGTATATATTCAAATTAATTTCATAGCATCTATTCAATGCAATGTTGTTGGTACTCTTATTGTATTAATTTGTATATTGAGATTAATTTATTCTATAAACCTGTTTATATTTTCTTATTGATTTTGAAAATTTGGAGCATAGAATGCCTCAAATTGCTTAAATCACCTACTTGGATTTGTTAACTGGATTTGTGATCCAAATCATCTTATTTATGCTGTTTAATTACTTTTTATAGATCTGGGAAAGGCTTCGTGGTAACTTTGATGAGATTGGTCGGTGGAATTCATGTCCACTAGGACTCCATGCAAATGGCATGTGCTCATGTGAGTCTTCCCCAATGACTGAGGAATCTAGCACTCATGCAAGTATTTCAAGAATAATCATGCTGGTTGAGACTTTGTTTGAGGTTTTAACCTTCTCTCATACTTACTGTTTGCTGCTAGCTTTAATTCAATTTAGTTGTCCACCATTTTTCCCTGCATTATTTAAATTCTACCCATCTTAATTTTTTGCTTTATATTTTTTAAGCATTTAATTTAAACCTGATTCTTGCCGAGTCTCAGTTGGTAATATCTAATTATGATACCATTGACAGGGTAGTGTGCTTATTGGATAAAAGCATTCTGAGTGCACATGCTCTTATGCATTTGTTTTTCATCTTTTCTAGACTCTAGAATGTCATGTCTCTTGATAAATGAGATTATCTAATTTTGAATTTTGTCATTAAGTTAGGCCATTTTTTTTATATAATCTTGGACTTCTTTTGTCGTTCAACTTCTTTGTAGGGAAAGAAAAGAAGAATAGCTTCAAATAGGTATGTTTATTGTATTAATTTATATATTGAAATTAATTTATTGTTATTCTTCAAATGAAAAAAGTATTGCATTACCTTGGTGCATACCCATTTAAAAAATGTAACAATTATATTATTTATACAATAATTGTTATAATACTATATTTTTTTCTTTATCTTCGTCTCCATTACATCATCTATTGTTATAAGTTACTATAACATACTTTAATTTTATCTCTTTTCTTCCTATCCTTTTCATGACGGTAGAAAAAAAATAAGTTATTGTATACAAATAATTTCATAAAGATATACTTAATTTTACATTTTTTTCCATAGTACTTAATATTTTTCTTAAATAATATTACTAATACATTCTTATCATGATTTTAAATGTTTTTTTTTTTTGAAATATTCTTTTAATAGTCCCGTTTCTTTAGGATTACATGCATATTATATAATTCTATTTTTATTAGTGCAGATTATATAAATTAAGAGTGAACAAAATTATTTTAAATTTTCTTCTATTTTAATAATTGTGTTACTCAATCGATTTGGATGGGCATTTGAAGAAATTTCTTTTTATCATTTTTCTCACTCAAAGACATGATATAAGAAACAAATAGTGTGAGGAAAGTTACAAGTGATGTTGCTTTTTCTGAGAATAATGAAATATCTTTGAGATTTGATAGTGTATGCATGTACATTGATCAAGAGTTATGATGGAAGAAAATAAATATTTTACCTGGACTTAACTTTTGACGGTAAGGAGAAATTTTTGAAAGCTTGTATGACTTACTTTCCATTTTTAATATATTTCATACTTTCTTGATTTCGAATGTGCCCTCTTTCCTGTCCATTTTTTCGTGTCTCTTATTTGGATTCATAACAACATAGGAAAAAGCTGGTATTGAACGGAGTTTGAGGTTGTCCTTGCTTTGGAAAAAAGAAAACTGATCATAATAGGTTGGAGAATTGGAGACATGATGATAGGAGTAATTAATTGTATTTTTTGTCCGGTGAGAAAAGAGTAGTTATTGTATTTTTTTTATCAACCAAAAGTGATTATTTTATATATTTTTTGTTTTTGTCATTTTTACGTGTCATTAGAAGTGTGTCAATTGCTATTATAAGAAGAAAAAAAAAGGAAATCAGAGGAGAAATATGTATCATGATCTGATTGATTCCGAGTCAAATCACAATTTTACTACTAAAACCAAATATATATATATATATATATATATATATATATATATATATATATATATATATATATATATATATATATATATAACAGAACCTATGCACGGGCCCAAGGCTAGTTATGGATTAAAAGATACTAATACAGCAAATCAAAAAGTAGATTAATAGAAGAAAACAGAAAAAAGAAGGCACAAAATTGAAGAACACCTGAATCCCTCCACACATCCATCTAACAATATAAAATGAACTATCCAATCCCTGTAAAGATCCACTGATGATGTATTCCACAAATAAAGTACTTAATAGAAAATTAAATAAGAAAAAATACCTACCTCAAAAAATTTGTAAAAATGAAACATCCCTGGTTTAAAATGCATTGTGTTTCATTCAAGTGCACCAAATCACTGAAAAATCACAGCACCACATGGCATTTCTCTATGATAAGCTTTACCAGTATTGGAAATACAAAGAACCATGTCCAGAAACGTACAAGAAATAACATGTAATAGGTGTGTTAAATAGATAAGAGGTAGTGCTTTCTCGTGAATTAGAGTTATGGCACTACCATCATCAGCAAATGAATACATGATAAATATGCTCCAAAATACAGAAGGAGAAAAAACAACCACTTCGTGTAAATTTCCAAATATAGTCTATCAAAATTATTGCCTAGCATCTGAACTTGAGATTTTTAACTTGATGACAACACAGAACTTTTCTGTGACAGGCTACATTTAACTTGAGATTCTCAGCTCCAAAAGAATACGGTAAACAACAATTGTCATGTTATCTCAAGCTTTTATCATGATGACAGCTGCGTGTTGATCTCAACTATAGGCCAAAATTGCACATCTGCACAAACTCCATATCGTTGTCCACGTATTTGGTCCAAAGATTTTTGTACTGGTTCAAAGCAATATCAAGCCAGGGTTTCATGTCTCCATTGTAATGAATGACTGCAGCATTGCTGATCTCATCCATGCTAATGCTGGGATTGTATCCTAGCCCAAGCACGTGCCAGGATTTGTCCAGTGACTTGGTTGTGGAGTAGAAGGTGATCAAACCAGGTGATAGGGTCCCTGCTTTCCACAAAGTTTGGTCTTCATTCTGATAACAGAATAACCCATTTAGCAATAGTACAAAGGAATAGCTTGAGCATTATTCAAGAAACTTTTTCTAACAAAATAATAGTTTTAGAGAAAGCAATTACATAGGTCATGTTGGGATAAGCTTCTCAATAATCAATTATAGGAGAAGAAGATAAGAAGGTAAAATGAATTAAGTTTCTCCCATTAGTCAAAATTAGCTTATGCGTAAGTTAAATAAGCTTTTGGAGGGAGAAACTAAATGAGAGAGTTTCTGCAAACTAGCTTATCCAAAGCTGATTATAACTTATGAGAGAAACTTAATTTATCTTGCTTTCTTATTTTTTTTTTCTCCTAAAAGTACTTATTAAAAAGTTTCTACAAACTGGGTCATAGTAAACTAGTACATAATCATTAGCATAGAAAAGACAAGTATAAGAAGAAGAAATTTACCAAGTTCTGCCAATAGTGGTAATTATCTGTACACTTTTCACGCCTCCAAGCATCGAGATTAAATATATTCATGCCATAGGCCCAAGCACAAGACTTTGGATTGAAGCTCTCCTTGATTAAAGGATGAGAGAAATTCAAGTACTGGGCATACCGGTGAAAAGAACCAAAACAGATCTCAACAGCACCATTAACCTTCCCATCCAAATCAATTTTCCACAAACCTGTCAAGTCTTTTTGAACCACAACATCATCATCCAAAAGTAAGATCTTATACAAGTTAGGATACATCTCTGGCAAATAAAATCGAAGGTGATCCAACATGGACAGGGACTTTGTATTTTTCAGGTTTGCACCATTTGTGGCATTATCAGCTTGATTCTCTAAGAACCGCTGCTTCATTTTTGCTGACTCAAGTTGCCTCAAGATCGGGACATATGATGAATTTAAGAATGTGAATTCCTCCACCGATTTCACCTCTAAAAATGCACCACCGTCAATGGGCCTCATCTTAAACCAAACCTTCATTGCCCCAACATTCATCCTGTTTGTAACAACATGAAAAACATGCTTCCATGGTTCCACTGCATTCTTCACCACTGATCTCACCACCACCGACACAGCTATTACATTATCCGAGAATATTGCATAATGATACAAAGTGGGATCTTCAAACTCCAGCTTCGGCTCCTCGTCTCTATACTTCTCAGGATTTGAAATCTTCTCACCCATCAGCCTCATCGCCAAACAATGCAAGCTCTTGGGAATCGATCTGGCCGAAATCAAGCTCGCCAACGCCCCATTCTTCTTCGCCTTCGCAAGTGACTCATGAACTGCAAATATTGTGTCCTTCAACTTCTGGATCTTCAACTGATTATCATAATTCTCTTTCGCCTCAACAATGATCATCCGTGCAATCTTCACTCTATCCTTAACCTCCTTCTCAAACTGCCTCAGCACATCCTCGTCAATTGGACCATCGGACTCAAACAATGATGTCTTATAGGTTGTCTTCGACGCAATATCCGAAAAATTGCGTGCCAACTCATCAAACATCTTCAATTGCTTGGAAATGTCAAGCTTGAGCTTCCTAGCGTAAGCACCATAGGCATTCACTAGTGCTATGTGATCTTTAGCTTGTTGGTGTATCAAATCTACTCGGGTCTTAAGAGGGTCAGATTTCAATGCCAAAAAGGTTCTATGCACGTATGCATTACCAGTGGTGGGAAGATCCTGTTCACCAAAAACACCTTAACAATTACATGGGGTTCATCCAAATTTCTCAAATCACCATGTGGCAAGGTTTTAAAAAACACTCCGCAACCGCGATTTCAGCCTCAACATCAAGGTTTTTGGACTCATGTATGCAAATTTCCCGCAATGTCAAGGATCACGAAAAAACCGCAATTTAAAATCTTGCCATGTGGGTTATGCTTTAAACTAAATCTTCAAAAATGGGTCATCTCAAATTTGCCAAATTGAAAATGGGTTTCAATCAAAATAAAAAATTTAACACGAGAACACAAAAGGGCATCGAAAAGTGCAGGAAAAAAAACAGAGGAACTTACAGGGTCATCGTTCGATGTGGAGGGGTTGGTGGTAAGGAGGACCGAAAGGGTGGCAACGAAGAGAAGAGAAAACATGGCAGAAATGAAGATCCGGAACGAGAACAAGCTTCGAAAACTAGATCCACCTCTAGCTCCTCTTGTAGCAACCGCCATTGGATCTTGAACTTAGCACCAAAGAACGTAGCTTTGGTAACTGTGGAGAGCAGAGTCAGATCCAAGAATTTGAAGAATCAGTGTTGAAAAGTGATGATGGGTGTGTTTTAATTTTTGTTAATTTTGAATTGAAGCATGGAATTTGGAAAGTGAAGTTGGCATGGTGATTTAGGGACACCAAATTAAATAGGAGGATTGGGGATTGGGACAAAGGTGATGGTGAAGTTCTAGAATTGAGATAATTCAATGAATGCAGAGTGCGTGTTTAGTTGCGAGATTGTGAAGTGAGATTGTGTTTGTGTGATGGTGGTACGCGGAATGTGAAGAGGTGGCCTAGTAATGGTTTTCAGCCTGAATCTTACGACAAACCCGGGCTCCATCTCAATTTTTTTCTCTTCATTTATTAAAAAATTATAAAAAATTTCCCCTTATTTTGACTTTCTTTCCTTCTCATCTTTGGCTGTGTGCATCTCAATCGATTCTTTATTCCAGTTTATTTTTCACATTTATTCTATTTTTTATTTCTGTTATTGAAAATTTTTTAGTAATTATAAATTATTATTATTATAATATAATTTTTAAAATAATTATTATAAAATTAGGCTAACTTGTCTCATGACTCACATGTCACAATCTTTTATTAAATGATAATAAGAAAAAAATTATTTATTCTTTATTATTTTTCTTGGTTTCTAAGAATCTAATTAGAATGCAATCATAATATAAATATTTTTTTACTGTAATTTAGTCACAAATTGTCATATCTTTATAATTAGTTTATTAATTTTATAATGATTAATTCAAAAATTATATTCAAGTAATTAAAGTATAGAAATATTTATACTGAGAACTTATCAAATTAAACTTATTTTAAAATCGCAATAGTTATCACACTTTTTTTTTTCTTTCTATTCCTTTCTTTACTCCAACATGTGTAATTATTTATTTTATACTATTTAGTTATATTAATTTTCCGTTCATACTAGATATAAGTTTCAAATTGTTTCTCATTAATCCCCCTGTTAATAACTTTGATTTGGTGGATTTGTGCCGAATTCATGCCAAGTGCCAACCTATTGTTTTGTTTTTCTTTTTTCAATACAATTGATGTTTACTTTTGTCTAAACAACCCAACCAAACTTATGGCAACTTGATTGGTTTAGTTCATTTCCACATACAATTGACTTTTGATTAAAATTGTTACTTTTTAAAACAATTTTACAAAGATATCTGTAATGATGTACTTCAAGTAATAAAATAACTAAACTAAGATAGAAAAAAATGAGTTCAATTCAAATTCTGTTAAAAATGTTTTCGTGACAAGGGACTAAGGTGTAATAATATTTTGCAATAATAAAAAACCTTTTGACTTTACCTAATAATTTTTAATGGTCTATTTAACAACAAAAATTTTACTTAAAATCTCCATAAAAGTATCATTAATTTCTCAAAAAGTAAACCTAATTGTTTTTTTAGTAATAATAATAATTTTTCCTTCACGAAATCCTACACATTCTTTTATCAAATAAAATACACATATGGACAACGATTTGTGCCTAAGATTAATGTTGAAAATTAACTATATATAAAAAAACATGTTAAAAATTAACTCCATGCCAATTACCAAACAAAATATCAGCCCAAAATTCAAACGGAGTCCAAGACTCCAAGCCATAGGCTTCATTAGAGTTTTAAACATCAAATTCGGGGCCCAAAATTCATATTTTGAATCTCCATGCATGTCATCACTGTTAAATTTTATTCATGTAGTCCATTGTTCATTGCTGCTAAACTAGATCCTGATTCCGTACTTATACTAAATCAGTTTAATTAAAGTTCGGTAAATTATATCCAGTGTTATTTAGAAACTTGTTAACAAAACCATGAAATATATAATAAATTAATGAAGTCTTTCAATATCTTTATTTTACTAATTAGTTTAAGAAAAGTAAAAAATTAATTACATAAGAGTTTTTATGGCCGTGTAATATTATCTCATTTTTCTAACTAAATCAAATTTCATAATATAGATAGAGTGATTTATGTACTGCCTACACTTTAACTAAACTTAAAAGAATGCATTAGAAATACAATAAAGTAATTTAATTAATAAACTCTACTTAACATACTAAGTTTGTATGCGAGATTAGATAAGTCGAGAATATCTATGACTTTTGGAGTAGATAAACAAGACAAAAGAGGGATGTGTGTGAACGTGCCAACGATGACTACATCATTTTTTGTCGGTGATTATTCATTGCTAATTTGCTACTACATTTTAGTAGTATTTTGCTTTTGTTTTATTCATGGGCTAATTAAATTTCCACTTCTTTGTTTTCTGACTTTTGAACTCTTTGGCTTCTGATGTGTCCAAACATATTGACCATAAACTATGAGTAAACCAACTCATGACTAATCCCATTTACCTTTGCTTGGAGAAGCAAATTACTAACCACACCGACCAACTACCACGCCAAGAATTTGTGCCTAATTTTCAGATGTTATATAATTATATCATTCAGGTGTTGCTCTTCTTGAATTTTGCAACATTTGAAGTACCATAACGGGAATGTCAAAAGATATACCCAAAAGCAAAAAATCAAAAGAACATCATGGGGTGAACTCGCGAAAACATTATTTTTGTGCATGTGTGCACACATACTTGCACTAATTTCTAAGGTTTTTTTTTTTTCATCGAGAGCCATATTATTATAGAGAAAAGGTGCATGAACAGTGACATTGGGCTAGTGCACAACTTGTGTTGGATCCCCATCAAAACATGGGAAAGTAAATAACCAAAGTTTTAGTTATTTTCCAATAATATGCAGTCAAGCTAGCTCTGGAAAAGATATAAATTATAGTGATAAAAATTTTAGTGGGTGGCCTGTCCAAATGTTCTCCTTTTTATGGCAACTTTTCTATCATCAGCCAATGACCACTACAGACACCCTTTTATTTCTGTGTCATGTCCTACTCTCCCCATCCCAATTCCACCTGACATAATTACCTCCATTATTTTACACACATCATATATTAGGATTATGCTATCTTCACATTCATATATATTTTTCTTTTTTGCTTCATATTTTTTTCTTTATTCATTACATGACCCTATTCTTCTTTTCAATTCTCTTTTATCTGTCCACAATTCTGTGGATATTACTAGAAGATGATGAGGTCATGAAGGCTTTCTTTCTATATTGTTTTATGGGAAGGAATTAATCATGATGGTGTTTCTGACAATACTAGGTGTCCAATAAGTTTGAACTAATTAACAGTTAACCCAGTAGTATTATAGATAACTCTTCAGCCTATTTATATGTTTATTGCACAATACCAATAGATAACTCTTCAGCATCTTAAAATGTCTAGCTATGGTATAATATCAAGGTTTCAGAAAACAGTCTGTGACTACAATTTTGACTGCAATGATGAAGTTTTTAAACTCTTCTCAACCTTATCTTGACCGCATTTCTCTACAATTTTCTGCAATGTTAAAGGTTAAGATGAAACTGTGATTAAGACTGCAATTTAAAACCTTGCAGACAAGTACATAAAAACTAGACAATACACACACCTTTTTTTAGAAAGAGAGAGGAGGTAGTTTCAAAGTTAATGAGCTAAAGGATAAAATTAAAGATACTCATCAGGTACATGTTATTGCCATTTATCTTTTTCTTCCTCACGTACAAAGCTCAAAAGGGAGAAAAAAGACTATTGTTTTTGACTTCCACACAGACACAGAAGAAAAAAACAAAACAAAAGGAAAAAAAAAAAAAAGATAAATATCAACTAATTAAAGGAGATTAATTTAGATGATAATTAAAAATTTGGTCTGCCCCTTGTATTGATCAAATTCAGCCAAGGAGGTCGTCCATGTTGTTGTTACACGAGTTGGATAATTGGTTTGAAGAATCAGATCTGAGATATGCTGAAGGAATCACATGATCAACATCATGATGATGATCTTCCAAAGGGGTTATGAAGGAGGAGGGGCAAGGGCTATGTATCTGCATGTCCCTAATCATTTGGCGAAGTTCCAAAGCTTGTTCTTTGAGTTGAGCATTCTCTTGCATCACTTGGTCATGGCTCTCTGAGACATGGTTCAGCTTGTCCATGAGCTGGTGGTTCTCATTCCTGAGCCACACCACTTGTGACCAGAGCTCATCAAGGTGCTTCTGCTTCCTCATGCGTGATCTTCGCGCCGATTCGCGGTTCGATATCATTCTCCTGTGCTTCCTCTCGTTGATGAGGCTCAGGTTTTGCTCATCAGCCTCATCAGAAGTGGAGTTGCTGCTTATACATGAGGATTGAGGACTGAATAAGTCGGGAACTTTATGATAGGGAGTGTTGTTAATATTGTTATAGCCATATATTTGGTTAGAGAATCTTTGGAACTGAAATGTGGGATTAATGTTGTTTTGGAACATGGTGGTGTAGTTGTTGTTGTTAGGAGGGTAGGGACAAGGGTTTGAAGGGAGTAAATAATTGAGGCCTGAGACTACTTCCCTGCTTTGCATGGTTTTTTCTTCTCTTTTTTTGGGGGGGGTTTTGGAAGAAGATTATTGAGGCCTTAATTGTTTGGAGGAAGAGTACTATAGTAGTGAGTGAGTGATGGAGAGAGTTCAATTGGTTTTGAGAAGGAGGAAGGAAAGAGTGGGAAGAGTAGGTATTATATAGGGAGAGAAAATGATGGAAGTGACCCCACTTGATAATATGCTTGTTACATTATTGATGCAATGGAATGGAATTGGCATGCATTCTCTAATTAGTTCAAAAATAACTGCATCATCAACCAGTTTATCAAATCTAATGGTTTATGCCCAAATTAAGTCTATGTTTAAAATTTTTTCTTTGTTGCATAATAAAGCATGCATCCTCTTGGCATCATGGCACAAATCCTCTACAATTTTGTTATTACAAATTGCTAGTTTCTTATATGTGTTTTTGGTACTATTCTTTGTCAGAATTGAATATATATATATATATATATATATATATATATATATATATATATATATATATATATATATATATATATCATGGTAATCTTTATTAATTTTTTATTATGAATTACTGAAATGAAACTTTAATTATAATTGAACAACAGTTTTAATAAAAGTTACGAAATTGTATTTAAGTTTTGTCCATCTTGTTAAAGATAAACCTTACATGTAGTTTTTTTTAAGTATTTATAGTATTGTTATTTAATCAAAGTTGGAGTTTTCACAGCTTTAATGACTTATGCTAACTTTTAAGCCAAAGTTTTATTTTGTAAATTAAAAAAGAAATCTTAAATCTAATTAGAAAAAAGGTACTAAAAGCAGCTAAGTTTTGTCTATTATAAAAGATTATGAACCCATGGGATTATGGGAATGTCATGAGATTGGTGTCTATATGCGGGTTTAATTGGTTAATTGCATTTATATGCTCTCTTTGCTTTCTCTAAAAAGCATTAATGAAGTTATGTATGTATGTACATATGATATATGATATATGTTACATGTTTTGGATGAATGGCATGATTCACATACATAAGTGGCCCAAAAGGGTGAGCGCAACTTGGGTTTGTGGATATAATCATTTTGTAGAAAAATATGCTTACCTAAGAGCGACAAAGGCATTTCATATCATGGGGAGTATAATTAAATAACTCTATTGGAAGACTGTTTCGATGAAAGCAAACACAGCAAAATTTTGGAGTTAAATAAGTCACTTAATTAAGTGTGTTATTTCCAAGCTGATTCTCTGTTGGATTAGGATTGTATTCTCTCAAATGACGTAAGAAAGGGGTGTGGAAAAACGAGGCTGGGAAAGGCAGGTTTTGAAGGTGACTTCAATGGACTATAACCAACAAATCACAAACCTTAACCAAAGAGCATGTTTGTTTTACCTATGGTTAAACTTAAAACTCGACACACATATAAAAGTAAAATTCACATTCAATAGAAGGGGAAATATAGGCCTTTAATCAATCCACTTTTGGATCATTACAAATAAAATAAGGATAAATTGCATAGAAATATGTAGTGTAAGTCACTAAAAAATTTTAATTTAAACTTCGTGAGTAAAAAAATTATGAAAATAATATCTCGCTAAAAATTGTCAATCTTTTTATTAAGAAATAATCATCGCATCAAAATTTATACACTTTAATATATCTATGATTTATTATGTACGTACACATAATATTAATTGTTATTTTTCTCTCACTTATATTCCTACCTAAGTTTTATCCGTTGATAGAACTTCCAAAAAAATTAAGGATTTACTTATTTTAAGGTAACTATAGTTAGATTGATTTATTAAAAAAAGTGTTTTTTTTTATTTCTCAATTTCTTGTGATATTTTTTCAAAAAATAAAACTTAACTATTTTTTAAAATTACTAAACCAAACATCCTATTAAAACATTCAACTTGCAAATCTACTTGCTCTGTTCAGTAGGTAATTTCTTAACTCACATCGCCAGCCGCATTTAAATTTCCATAAAGGAGAGTCCATTTCTATATTCATGAAACTTGCCAAATTCGTAACTAGAAGATCAAAGAAAGCAAGAGATTAAGAATATTTTTGATGACTCAAGAACCACTTATTTCCGGGACCTCCAAAAACAATTATATGTGTATGGATCAAATAGAAGCCAAATGTTTGATCAGCAATCACTTTTCCTTAGTAGGGTTAGGTACTTGGTATTAATCAACGTCTATTAATTTGGCTGTGGCAAATAACAACTTCAATAGTAATTAATCACAGGAGAAAAAATAAGGTAATTCTGCTAATATCACTCTCCACGCCAAAAGTATGCCATAAATGCTGAATGCATCATGCTGCTGCGTTTGTTTAATTTAGCTGCTAAAAAGTTGTCTAGGTCTTATGTTTTCGTCTTTTCTGGCATATTCTCATGGTTATTCCACAATCCACATGGTCATTAATTGCCCTTGTGAACAATTTGGGGTCATGAACGTGAATGATAGTAAAGATTTGAAAATAGTTATTATTTGTCACCCTCCCAAGATAATACCTATCTCTGCTCTTTGCTTTGGTACAAACTATACATATATATATGCACTTTTAAGAATATTATTATAGATAATAAAATATTCTAGTGAGTAATTAACGAATTATTTGCTCAAAAACTCAAACTCATGTTAATTAACTCATGCGTTCAATAGTTATCTCTGCTCTCTCTCTCTCTCTCTATATATATATATATATATATATATTTTGGTGTTTTAGTATTTTCTATTTCTTTTTTAAATATCAATATTTTACAAATTGAAAGTACCATTAATTATTTTTTCACTTATAAACAACTGTTATTATATTTTTTTTTTTCAGTCTTTCTTTTATGATCTGGAAGAATTGAAAATGAATAATACAAAGCACTCTCATGTTAATCAAAGATTGTTATTATAATTATTATATTTTTTTCTCTGTCTAATCATAACAAAATTTTATATTTATTTAATGTTCCTTAATTATGTGTATACTTTCTTTTTAATATATTCTTTCATTTTTCAAAATTCATGTGAGTCTTACTAGTTTAAAAGTGTGACCTAAATAATTCAGTAGGACTTAGATGATTTTCATTCACAATCCAAATGAGTTTGTAAAAAGAATGTGTCCCTACCTTTTTTTTTCTTAAGATATATACAGGTAAATAATAATATTGCCTTCGCTACTTATTATAAAATCTAAATTAATCATTCACCAAAAAAAAATCTAAATTAATTAAAAGTGTGACTTGTTATTTTTATAAGTTCTAATATAAAATATTTTTTTATTAATTATTTTTTCATAAAAATATATCTCTTAATTAAAGTCAGTCTTAGAATGACGTGACCAATGAAAAAATATAGCTCATTAATGTTTTTAGTTTTGTTCATGAAGTAGTTTTGAAAACAAATATTAATTTGAGATGAATTTATTGCTCATAATTAAATTAATTATTTTTTTTTTAATTTTAATGAATTAGTTAATTAGATCTTAGAGACTCAAGGTAGTATCAAACAATCAATTGGTATTACATGAATTAACATAATATTTTATTATAGATTATTATTGGAGATCTCATATCTTATTTTTTAAAAGATATAATCAAAATATAACAGCTAGTTTATATCATTAACTTAAATTCAAATCTACTTTTTAAGAATTATCTATAAACAAATCATGCAACTCTCTTGTTAAACAGTCAATATTTCATCACTTTTCTTTATCAAATCCGAAATTTCTTTTTTTTAATTAATTTATATCATGAAGCTTCAAGGATATATGAAATTTGAACGTGATACGCTTTGATTAAAGGAGAGAGAAAGGGTTAGAAAAGTTTCTAGTGGCATTGTTCACTATCCAATCAGGCAGAGGCCAACAGTTCCACGTTGCCACTTCTTTCTACAATAACGTCTTTATAAATTTAAAACGAAAATGACATATGCTGACCCTTATAACAACTTTAAATGATTCATTTTTTTAGTGAGATTAATGAAATAAAATATCACTTGGAGATTGTATATATCTGCATCTTCGGTTTCAAGCATTTGTTATCAATGGCGTTACATTTTTTTTTAATTACTCATAATAAGTACATGCTGAAACTTAAAGAATAATTTTTTTAAGTATTAACATATATTTAAGGATTGATATCTCTCAACAACAAATGCACAAATTTAATAATTGAAACCATGTTTAAAGTAAAGGTTATGTATTAATAATATCATTAATTTACTTACGTACTGACTACTATTGGTACACTAAATTGGTGTCCATGTACGTAGTTTCTTGAATTTCGTCGTATATTTCATCAATTTCCCATAAAATTGACGAAAATTTACTCATTCAGGGGAGATATAGAAAGAGATGAACTTGTTCTTAACCACTCAAGCAAGTGGAGAAAGATCATGCATAACATATGGTGGAAATTAATGAGTAGAAATGGTACTTTCTATTGCATCTTCCACTAAATCAAAAGCTTAGATGCATTCAGAAGAATGAGTACCAAAAATCTCACTAGACTAATGCTTTCTCCCTGCACTTCCCGTGTGAGTCTGGTTGAGTGGACTGAATGGTCAACACTATCATTAGACAGATATAGACTCCCCTTTCATTCTTGTCTTCCCATTGTTCTTCACTTTATCTCAACCCCCTTCTCTCTCTTAATTTGTTTTTTCGAGCCTCTAAGAACTTACATAAAGATTAATGTTACAACCACCAACTTCTATACACACATCATTTCATGTATATAGTTTTTGCAATTATGTTTTACCATTTATATACAGGATATCTTTGTTTTTTCGGAAGATCTCAAAATATTTTTTTTTTTTGTAAGTTTTGATTTTTTTTTACATCGATTATGAGATTAATTTTTAATCTAAAACTTTAATCATATCTAAAATTATTGTTCTTCTCCAATGATATATTCTATAAAAATTAAATTTAGTAAACTTTTATTCATAAATTCAATCTTTGTTACTAATTGAAATATTATAATCATTAGATTGTACATTCATATTTCTATATGTGGATGTGATGGCATGAGACAATAAGTAAATTAAAAGTTAGGGATTTAATTCGAATTTACTAATTTTTGTATTATTTAGTGGGAGACCAAGATTGGTATGTTTGTCATTAACCAAACTATAATTGTACTCTACATTGTACATGTACTTACCATACGTTAGTTTTGTCAAATCAAATTTCAAAATGCTATGAATCGCAAGGACAAGTGGACAAGGAAAGTTCACAATTTGACTTTGCCATTTGATTCAGGTACATGTTATATCATTTTCTTTACCTTATATTTTTCTTTTGGTCAAGTTGATCATCGGGTAAGTGCAATTGGTATCTGGTTCGAGATCCAGTTCGTACACTTGTCCACCACGTCTGGTTCCTTTCTTAACTGGGTCTACAGAAGAAAGGACCCACTTCTTGTTTATTTACGTGCCAGTGTGGGTTGCAATAATTAAGTAGTTAAAGATCTAGTGTTAACTTTCATTTTTTTTTTTATATGGATGTGAGTTTAATTCTTCTCAATGTCATTAAGGTTGTGCTCAGTTGTGATGAAAGAGGGGAAAAAAAGGAGAGAAATGAAAATAAATGAAAAGGAAAGAAAAAAAATGAAAGAGACTAAAAAGTGAGATTGTTCATCGGAGAATTAAAGAAAGATGAATTGAGAGAAAATAAAATGATATAGTGGATAATAAAATATAAAAATATAAACAAAGCATTTGTTAAAATACGTTCTTATCCATGTGGTGTTGTTTTTTCTACTTTATTATTTTTTGTAAAACGATTTTACTTTTTTGAAACAAAGTATGCTAAAATTGTATAATTTAGTTGGGTGTTACCATATTCGAATATGATTAGTGCATATTCGAATATGTTGGTTGTTCTCTAGGTCTTCCATATTCGAATATGATTGGGGTGCATATTTGAATTTAAGCTCTCGGTGTGTTTCATATTTTTCACACAAGAATAATTTTTTATAAACGCCTCAATTTCAGTCTTCTTTCTTCACAAATTCGCTCAGTTTTGGATGCAAACTTATTTGGGTGGATTTTGTACCAAATTGACTATTTACTTTATACTCAAATGAACGGTGAAAATAGATACTTTTTTCGTTTTTCGTCTTTGTCTCCACTTTCTTCGTCTTTCTTTCAGTAAAAACGAACCGGGCCTAAAATCTTGTTTGATGGGTAACCTTTTTTAGAGAGATTCCTTTGGTAAACTTTTTAATGATAGTATTAGGATAGTGTCTCTTCATTCTATCATAGTTATCTAAAGAAAAAAAAAAAACCATGCATTCCATATACTCTTAATATATTATTGTTATATTATTGCTATGGAAGCTTGAGCTTCTGTTTTTCTTGTAGTATTTTTCCATATCTATTCTCATTCCATGGACAAAATTACCAAGTTTTTATTTTCATCCTAAATCTAATTGTGGCTTGCCTAAAGGTGATACCTAGCTACCTGGCTACGTGGAAAGTTCAACTCATTTGGTTAACATAAGATAGTAATTAAATTTCAGGTCAACCGTTTATGTGTTTTGTTGTGATATTAGCCTAGTGATTCACTACAATAATAAAAAGAATGCAACTGCTATTGCGCAAAATTAATCAGTTCCCAATTTCAGCACATCACCGTATATATCTAGGAAATCAATTTCTCAATTCCAAGAAAAAACTAAAAAAGAATAGTGAACTAATTTCTAAGAGAAGCAATAACGAATGGTTATCATAATTAACATATTTTATCTATGATTTTAGTTTCCTTTAGGCATGATATAGTGCAGTTACTTGTTCCCTCAAATTAGAATTGAAACTAATCACTGTCTTCCAATATGGTGTGTCAATTCCCATAATAACCTTTCTATTTTTTCTCAATTCTGGCTACTTAGCTAGCAATAGATTTGCAAGGTATTATGAGAAAATAACGTAAATAGACAAATAGACAGTGCCTTAAGACCTAAAGGGTACATGATTTAACTGCTGCCCTTTTCGTGCCAAACACACAGACCCCAAAATATTTTAAAACGTGAAAGGGTCCACGCTCATGCGGGTTAGTTATATTGCCGTATCATTGGAAGTTTTTTTTTTAATGAGTAAAAATATTTCTTCTAAAACTAAACTTTCAATTTAGTAATACAAAATTTCTACATTTGTTATTTATTATTTTTACTAATATTTAATTTTTATTATCTTTTAATATTTCACATCAAATATTTGGATTCCTGTTTTAATTTTTTTATATTGTAAAAAATTATTAATTAATGAATTAACAACAATAAAAAATTGAAATTGTAATAGTAAATCAAATTGGTTTCTAGAATAGTTATAATTTCTCTGTTATTAATTAGTTGGTCTCATGTAATGCCATTAAAATAACTAAATTTACACGTTAAGTTTCTAAGTGATAACTAACTACGCATACATATATGTGGTTGCCACATCATAGGGATAAAAACTAAATGAAACATTGGTGGAATAATAATTTCATTTTCCTTTGTCTTTGTTCTTTCTCACTCGACCGGTTAGTGTTTGCATTAGTCTTTTGATTCATCCTTTTTTCATGGAGCAGAGGAAATAGCTTGTTTGGATAGAATATTTGAAAGGAAATTTAAGTTTTGGTATTTTTATGAATTATTTTGATTGATTAAAACAGTGAGATTTCAAATTCTCTCAAAAAATATAGAATTTAAAATTCTTTTTTCGGAGATGCTCACTCTAACTCACGTTCTTGCTCGCGAATCTTTCTCGCTCAACACTCACAACTACGGGTGACCAAAGTTTGTACGGCCGATATCGACATAAGTTGTTTTTCACTAACGTTGGCCGAGGTTTTTTTTATCAGAATTTTTTTGTATGATGTCAAAAAAAAACTATTTTTTGTCAATATTGGCTAAGATTTATTTTAGATGATATTGATTAGGGTTATTTTTTCATTGACGTTAGTCATGGGAAATTTTTGCTAACGTCAAACAAGGATTTTTTTTGCCGTTGTCATCCAGGTTTTTTCAGTTGATGTTAACCAATGATTTTTTATGCCAATATTGGCTAGATTTTTTCTACTGACATCGGTTATGATTAACTTTTGAGTAAACACCTATTAGGGTTTTTCAGTCGACGTCAGCTAGGTTTTTCCAGTCAACATTAGCCAAAGTTATTTTTTAGCCAATATCGGCTAAGGTTATTTTTTTAGCCGATGTTAGCTAGGGTGTTTTGGCTAATGTCAACTAGATTTTCTTAGCCGATGTCGATTAGGATTTTTTTGCTGACATCGACTAGGGTTTTTTGACTGACATCAGCCAGAGTTATTTTTTAACCACATTAGTTAGGTTTTTTGGTTGATGTTGGCTAGGATTTTTTCTGCTAACACCAGGTAGGTATTTTTGACCAACATCGGGCATAATTATTTTTAGTCGACATCGACTAGGTTCTTACAGTCAACATCCACTAGAGTTTTTTCCGTCGACATCGGTCAGAGCTATTTTTTAGCCAACATCAGCCAAGACTATTTTATAGTCGATGTTGGGTAGGGTTTTTTGTCCAACATTGGTTAAGGCTATTTTTCAGCCGACATCAGGCAGGTTCTATTGGTCGGCATCGACCAAGATATTTTTTAGCCGATATTGGATAGATTTTTTTGTCAATGCCTGCTAAGATTTTTTAGGCCGACGTTGACTAAAAATAGTCTTGGTCAATGTCATTCGAAAAGACCCTAACTGGTGTCGGCCAAACAAACCCTAGCCAACGTTGGTAAAAAAACCTAGCCAACATCAGCTTAAAAATAGACTCAACCAACTTTAGCCAAAAAAATAACCCCGACTGACATCAGCTGACAAATATTCGCGACATACTTTGACAAAAAAAAACCCTATTTGATGTTGACTGAAAAATAGCCTTAGTTGATGTCGGTTTAAAAACATCACTGGTTGTGGTCAGGCAAAACAATCCTAGTTAAAATTATCAATATTTTGTATTTATAAATTATTAAAAATTGAAAATATTTTTTAATTAATATTTTAAAATTAGATTGTGTTTATTTTCTATAAAGTTTAATATTAAAATTTCATCTATTTAAAATATAAAATTGAAATTTTGCATAGGGAAGAAATTGAATTGTCCTATCTAAATAAAGAATTTAAAATAGAAGAAATTTGAATTGATTTATCGAAACAAAACATTTGAAAAATGAAGAAAAATAAAATCAAAGTAATTCAAATTCTAAACATTTCAAATTCCTTGAAATTTAGAAATTCATTATCCAAACACAAGGTTAAGGAAATGTCACCATGATAATATATCCAAAATCAAGTTGTGTGAAACATACATAATTAAGGTTGAGTCACCCTATCTAATTATACATATTTTACACAACTTGATTTTAAGGTTATTGTGATGATATTTTTTTAATGAGCCATAGATAAAAGACTAATACAAAACTAATGAGTAGAGGAAAAATAAAGATACAAGGAAGAGAAAAAAAATATTATTCAACCAACATTTCATTTATTAATTTTGTGACATGACAAACTAATATATTTGCGAGTTGACCACCACTCAAGAACACAATGTGTCAATTCAGCCTTTCTAAATAGAGTTATACGACACCAACTAAATTACAAGGGTACCAATTAAATTGATCAATGCTTTATAATTTTAGGAATCATTTTGATTATGTTTGACAAAATTAATGAAAACGTTATTTTGGTAGCTGAAAGTTAAAAAACTAGTTGAATAAATTATAAGTATTTGATAAAATTACATGTTAAAGTAAGAGAATGTAAAATTACATAGAGGATAACAATAATAAAATTTTAACTTAAATAGAAAATATTTGAAAATAAATCTAATAAATATTCAAAGACAAAAAGGGAATAAATATAAAAAAAACTATAAGTTAGTATTTTTAAATGTCACTTTAAGTAGCTAGCATCTAAAAAACGCTAAAAGTTATTATAAAAAAAACTCTATTACCGAATAATCAAATAACTTTTTTAACTAATAAAAAAATTAAAAACTAACTAAAATATCTTTTTAAATATACCTTTTATCATTTTTAAATTTTAGTAATCAATTTTAGTAATAATTACGATTTCATGGGCTATACTACAATTTCAGTTACTATATTGATTGGTAATTTACAAATTCATAACTAATTTAATTAACTAGTATAATTTTAGAGACTAATTTAACAATTCACTAATTAACTAGTACAAGATTATTAATTAAATTAAAATAATTTTGTATCAATTAGTATTAACTGCATGTTATAATTTATACATACATACCAATACAATTATACAAATGTTAATTCATGTAATGTTGAAATTAAGTTAGATATTTTTAAAAAATTAATTAAGATACTTATGTTAAACTAAGGTTCTTGAGTTCATTTTTTGTTTTGTTTTATGTGACACCCTCTAACACAAAATGTATATAAATGGGAAAAACTTATAAAATATAGAATCTAATTAAATCAATTTTATTCAATAAAATTGTAAGCAAATCCACATGGATAAAAGGTCAACATTCGCTTCACTAATACCAAATAAAATTTCTTAGAAATATTTCCGACTCAAAATAAGGTCGTTCAAGTTTACAAAAGAACTCAAATTAAGCTTCAGAATAAAATAAAGTAAAATAACATGTTCGAAACATCATGCAATTAAAATAAAAACTCATGTCTCAATGTCACATCATATCAGAACATTGTGTCCTAGCATCCTCCAACGTGAGGTTCCCTAAAGCAATTCACCTAACCATTTGCTCCCACGAACACAAGGTTTGAGATCATCACAAGATCCAAACACAAATAACACATGGGGAGTGACTCATTACATTCCTCAATGAATAGAGATAAACAGAAGCATACAAGTATGATATAAATATAATAATAATATAATTATAACAACAGTATAGATATAACAAGTCTCAACTTTGGCACAATTTGCATCATTTCAACACTCAACATATAATATCACTTGTCCTAGAATTTAATCACAAATCACATTCAATGCCTTCACAATTAATCACTTATTTAAGACAACACATCTCAAATACAATACAACATCTCAAACTTACACACTTCATTACAAACCATCACATAACAAGTCATAATGATCATTACACAGGCTTTATGCAACAGATACACTAAGACTCAATCCTATATGCAATGTGGTACCATGTTAGTGAAAAATCTCATCGGGTGCCTAGGAGTACATGACAAGACAGACCACACACAGATAAGTCAGGTCACTTTCATTAGGTAAAATCATAAGGAGATCAGTCAGGATCACGCTATTTTGCGAGGATGCTCCAACCATGTGGGATCAACACAGACTTAAAAGAACACTTAAACCAAGTGTATTTACTCCTAAGGTCTAGACTCCGAAGAGTCCGTCAAGGTCTCTCCCTCCTGATTCAGGTTCAACCCAAAAAATATTTTAACACGCAAACTCTATCTATGAACTATACAAAACACATGACTCCTCAATTGTTCCCAAAATAATTTTAACTCGTCGCGTCTCAATAGTGGATCCCATCACAATACTCATCGCGCATTAACTCGTTGCCCTTAAAGGGTCTTACAGTTGTGTGATTGTACAGGTCATAACTCACAACACAATGCATACAAAATCTCAATACCCATGTTTCTTATAATTCGGCACATATTCAATTTATCACATACACTTAATCTCAATCATAATGTTATAATCCCAACACAACATGTTATCACACCTCATAAACCATATAAACATCACATAATATTAATATTTACATGGCACAAAACATGTATATATTAAATTGAAGAATATTATTTTCAATTAAAGGAGTTAATAAATAATTAAACTAAAAATGCATTGAAAGTATTTATCATTGAATCTTAATATATTAATTTCCTTCAATTTAATTTTATTATTTGAATTATTAATTCCTAATTTATTTTAACAATTGATATACATATGTGTGTGTGTGTGCGTGTGTGTATGTGTCACGTGTGTAGTCCGGTAGCGATAGTGGTGTCTCTAGCAGTTCTCTAAGATTTCTCAAGTTTTTTCTCTGATTGCTCTATTAGACTTTCCTAGCGTTAGAGAGAAGGAGAAGAGATTGAAGTCTCAATTTCATTGTCTCTGTGCGAGGGACATTTCTCTCTTTATAGACATTATTTTGTCAATCCCAACGGTGAAAAGGTGTGAAAATAAGTTCCGAAAGTGGTGTCCAAATTTTAGGACGATCCAATGATTATTGAGTTTGGGATCATAATTTTATTGAGACATGTTTAGGTATATGTGGGAAAAAGAGAGAGTCTTGAGAAAGAAAAGAGGTAGAACAAAGTTGGAAGGAAGATACAGCGTGAGAGATATCCTAAATATAAAAATTGACCTAATATTTTCCTATTTATAACTAGAATACTCTGGGTCTATGATTTACTCTATTTTCTTGTATTTCATTATTTAATAAAAATGAACTCTATTTTACTCTTTCATTAAATAAATAATCAATTAATATATCTCTTTATTTTCTAAAACACCATTTTATTCCATTTATTTTCTAATAATATGAAACCCTTATTTTAATTAACAAAAGTTATTTTCTCTCATTTATTTAATTTTTAAACTCTATTATTTTTAAATAACTTTTTTTATATTTTACGAAAAATGCTTAAAATATTTAATTAATCGATAAATAAAACTTATTCTAACGAATTATTAAAGCATGTGACTTTGAGTTTTTGAAATATTTACAGTCTACTTTACAAAAAATAAATAGAATTAGGCAAGTTTCAAATTTTCCTTTTCATTGTTTAAGATTAAAATACATTAAGAATTAATGTTTATAAATAATAAAATAAAATAAACTATATTATTTTTTATATTATGAATGTTATAATTATATTTTTTTAGTAATTTATTTTAATTATGTTGACACTTGGCACACACTGGGCAGGCAATTTTAGGAAGAAAAAAACCAAAGAAAAAGGTTAACAGACGAGACGAGAAAAACGCCGGCGCACGGTAGATGTCATCTGTGGGGTCCATGCTAACGAGCACGCATGGCTACCTATTCCACCATCCGCTAGTCCTATTGCTCGCCCTGTCAACTCAACCATTTTCTAATCTCTCTTTTTTTATATATCTTTTTTTGTTTCATTTTAGTTTTTCTACACTTCTCTTCCTATAATGTTTTTGGCATCAACCTACAGTTGGTTGGGCTAAAAGTGAACTGGAATTTCTCAAGAAATACATTGATTTCAAGTATTGTAGATGGATAATATGTGACTAAGAGGAGAAATTTTACTAAATTTAGTCAATGAATTTTTTTAGTAAAAATTAATTATTGATAAAATTAATAAATATTTTGCACCTATTATATGGTTACTAAACATTATAACGTGTTTTTTTTAAAACAAAAAGTTACTTTATCCTTTTAAAATATAATTTTAATAAAAATAATCATAAAATAGTATTAATTTAATTTATAGATCATGTAATGTTATTTAATTAGAAAAATATATTAATTTAGTTTCTTTTTATTTTTTTTCTAAGACAGAGATTTGTATTATTATTTTTTTGCTGAGTAAGAGAGAGATTTAAATTTGTAATAAACCTTATAATGTAGGGAAAAAAACAATGAATTGATTAAAAAAAGGGAATAAAGTGTAATTTAAGGAGATAATTTTATAATTAGGAAACAAATTGTAATCAGAATTGTCTAAAGAAAACTACATTCATAACACTTGTTATAAATAATTAAAATGGGTGTTATTATTTAAATCCTAACATATAGACAATAATATATAGTTATATACTTCAATAATATTTATAACACCTTTTTCTGTCTCTTTCCCACTATCAGCACTCCACGAGCGATCTTATATTTAAGGTTACATCATTGCCAATAGTATGTGCATAAATATTTTTCAAAAATAAATTTAAAAATTATTTTTTGTTTATTCATTTAAGCTCCCTTTTAAAAATATCAATAATCTTTCACTATCGAACATGCAGTGGCACCATGTATTTAGTGTTATTTTCAATCTAAAAGAAAAATAAAAAAATATATCGTAAGGTCTTTTCCTCTTAAAAAAATAATTCTAATGTTTTGATCCAAAATCTTTATATATAGCATCCCTATTTAAGAAGATTTCTTAATATATATACTTCGGAATTTGTTAAGTAACTGTAACTAGATTAAACTGATTGTAATTTTCATTTATGTAGTAATATTCTAAATTACCGTTCTATTAACCTCTCCATCATGCAATTAGCACTTTGTCCAATGGGATTGAGAGTGACATCCCCTATCTCACCACTTTTATCCATAAAATAACAAACAAACTTTATATTTATATTTTAGTTTTTTGTTTCATTTTATTTTCAATATTCTTCTTTCTCTTGTATATGATCATTTTGGTTTGGCGGGGGTCTTTGTTTCTTTATTTCACTTTTTCTAAGTTTTAGGGTAGTATAGAGGGTAGCTTGGGAGAGTAAGCATGGGGTTGGAGATGTCACTTGAAATCATGTGTGTGCACCCCACTATGCTAACCCACATTTCTTTTTCTTATTGTGCATGACAAGAAAGGCTGAGATTTCATCAAATATACTCATATTTCATCAATCAATCCACTTGTGTTCACATCAACCAAAATTACCCAAGCATCACACATTATTGTACATCTCCAAACCAAACAAAACCAATCTTACAAATTTATAGGAAGAAGAAGATCAAGACACATAATCTTTGATATTGGATGGTACTTTAGGACTTCATCAGATTTTGGACATGACATTTTTTTTAGCAAGAATCTCAAAAGCATCATAGTTGCACGCTTCAGCATCACTGTGTTCTTTAGTATGTAAAAGGTATAACCAGCATATTCTTCTCAATCAAACAACTATATATAGTTACTACCTATATATTTCACCTATTCTTATTAAATTGAATATTCTGATTTGATTTGATTTGAATTATGTTCAGTGTATTGCATAAAGGTGTCCAATTTTTTCAGGGTTATTTCAGAACTATTGACTCAAAGAGTTTGGATATCCAAAAAATAAATCTACATGGTACCGTATCACAATCTTAATGCAGAACAACTATTAATTAATTAAATATTAGCTTGGTACAGCATTTATATAACTTGCATGTACAATAACATATATATTATATTGGCTTACGTAGTTCTGGCAGGTTTTGGGCCACTATATATCAATAATTTGTGGATATATAAATAGTGATTCATTTTTAATGCCGATTGGCCATGGACCTACTACAGTACTGTCACCAATTTTATATAAGGGCTAACAAAATGTCCCTTGTCACCAAAGTTGTTATAATGTTATGTATTTATGTTGCAGCTGTTGCTGTTATATATTCTGGTAGTGACAGTTGTGATGGATTATCCAATCACAATTTGTAAACTCTCTTGACGTTATCTGCAGTGGCAGATTGTTTAATTATTACAATACCTGATTCGATTTTATAATGGCTTAGTGCCACTGCCATTTAACATCTGCCACTTAGTTTGATTGCATCCTAATACAATCATATATGATAGTTGGTAGTGTGCTAGTTCTAACCAACTGTGCTTCAAAGTGACCCATTTAATAAATCAATAATAGGCACATATTTTTAATGTTAGAGAAACTATTGTGTGTCTAAATCCTTGGGCTTCAAGTGAATAATAGCATTTAGAAAACTACCTTGCCCCTAAGATCGCATAAAGAGTTTATATTATATATTATACAAAAGAAACCAACTAACTAAAGTTTTTCTTTTTGTTACGTACATAAAAGTTTAGGTAAATTGGCAATATGTTAGATTTGTAGGAGATTTTAGGATAATTGATTTCGTTTAGACAGAAATAAAAAAATAAAAATTATTTGTAACATTCAATTATTCACATTTTAATGGGTGTGGTGTGATTCCAACGCGAAATCAAATACATGTGAGTCCTAAAGATTTACTTGACTTAAAACACTATGTGCTTAAAGGTATTTACTAATAAGATTTTTACATTAATAATGAAGTTAATTTGTACTCACATTTTTATCAAATGTGAGATTTACTAATTAAATAAACTTTCCATAACTAACTAAAATAATGTTGAAGTCTATAAAGCAGCAAATGTGTCTAAGAAAAGGGAATTCATTAGCTGAAAAAACAACACATACCAAGAATTGATTATTTTCTTTATAACAAAACCAAAGCAAGCTAAACTAAAAAAGAAATAAAAAATGAGTAGTATTAGAAGAATGCATGGTATCCCCCCTTTCTTTTTTCTCCCCATACATGGGATGACACATCATATTTGAATCCCAAATTGAGGTATAATAAAAAGCAATATCATTGGACAGAATTATTATTATTTGATATGCTAGGATATGCACCCTCTTGAGGATTTGTTTCACATTCTTGTCAGTTATAATCTGTACCCTGCATCTCCTTATTTTGTTTTTATCTGTCTATAATTCCCTTTCAACATTAATATCTGTGATGTGCCTGCAATCAGTTCATCCAATTTCAGTGCCTTCTTGACATGAAATTCTTGTCGTGGCACGGCTATGAAACACAAAGGTTTCACTAGATTCTGGGCTGAGTATGTATATGACCGTGTGATTTGCCAATTGCATCAAATCTATTTTTGTTTGTGTGTAATTGTGCGTGAATCTACTTTATGTGCAGATCTTGTTACACGTACAGAATTTGAATCTAATTAGAATATACTCGTAATGTAAAATTTGAGTACTCAAATTTTAAATTTTGTAATAGACTGTGTGATATATCATAAAATTATTAAATTTTGTATTGAAAGTCATTTCAGTAATTTTTAATTAGTTAATAGGATTTATTTAATTAACTCCAACTAAAAATGGGATTAAGCAATCCCACCTTATACGACCCAATAAAATTATACTCATTTAGTTAGGATTTTTATATACACAAAATTTTATGTAATTTTATTGAGGTATCTAGGCGGGATTATTTAATCTCATTTTTATTTGGAGGCACTTAACCCATCCCTAATTAATAATATGTAAGTATGTATATTAACCGTGTATCAAAATTAAAGTCATAAAATTTTATCAACGTAACAGTTTGATTAAAAGTTTTCATATACTATAATTTGGTTTCCCCAATAAATATATTGATTATGTCCCTAGCTAGTCATTAGTGTCTCCTCTCAAGATATTATGATATTTCACTGGTAACGAGTATATAACGTCACTAAATTAAAAATTAAATTATAAGATGTAATATTTAAAGTATTTGAAGAGTAATAATAAATATGCGTATATATAATATTTTTACACATTCATTCTTTTTATTTTTTTTTAGGTTTAAATATATTTTGTTCCTAATAAAACAAATTAAGTTGTTGACCCTGATGAATTTAAAAGTTTGTTTTTAACTCGTAGAGAGTTATCTAAATCAATTTATTTCTCTATTTAAAGTACAATCTAAACAAATATAGAGACCAAAAATAATATTTTAAATTCATCAATGACAATAATAAATTTTTTTATTAAGACCAAAAATAAAATTAGGTCATTAATCAAAAATAAAAAATGTATATTTAAGCTTTTTTCACACATCATCTTTCTTATTACATTTTTTTTTCAATCTTTTTTCTTGGGTATAATATGTTGAAAAAAAGTTGATACCATTACTCTTTAATAGAATAATACTGGCATGGTATGGATACATATCCATTACTAGCTAGCTTGTCTAAGTCTAACATATATTTGCTCTCATGAATGGGACAAAAGGTTAGTGACAACAAGTGAAGGTTAAAGCAAACAAGAAAGCTAAACAAAGGGGTCACCAGCTTGAGAGACCCTATATCATTTTCAAACCCATTATGATTGATGTAATAATGATTCTTATAGTCCCCACTTAAGCCTTAAAAAATATCCCCTGGACGGCAAGGGGATAGCAGCGTTACTTGGCATAAATGTTGAACCAAAGCCACTCTCAAGAGCCACACACAAACACAAAACAAGACTAATTTCTAGAGGGAATGAGTGATATATATCATCTTTCAATGCCAATTGGGACACTAAGGAATCAAAGGGCTCCTTCTCCATCCATGAAAATGACATTTTTTGTTTTGTTTCTTTCCCTTCCACTCTGTCTATTGCGTGTTTTAATTTGCTAGTGATGTAACTCCAATTCATGGTAAAAGAAAAAAAATTAAATGAGAGGAAAAACAAATCTAAAAAAGTTGATTGGTAAAGTCAATCCACCAGAAGATCTCACCTAGAAAAGAATATTTATTTTATAGTTTGTTGCCTATAACGGTAGAGACAGTCATCAAGATTCCAGGGTTTACTGCTGTAAAAATCGAAAGCCATTTTAATCTTAATTAACCTTAAAGTTACTTTTGGTATGAAGCACTTATTTCTACCAATCATATAGCCACAAAGGATACAAATGTGCGTTGGAATCAGCGTTTACAAAATTGATTATAACTAAATTTGATTTTGCAAAATTAGTTTTAAAGTGTATTGATTTATATTTCTCTGTTTTTATTTTAAAAGTAATTAAATTAGTAGTAAAGTTTAATATAAATTTTTCATTTAACAAAAATTTATTTAAAATATTTCAACTCAAAATTAATTCTAGACTTCCAATTAATTTTGAATGTAAGATCAAATATGTGAATACTTATCTAATATTACATTAACTAATATTTGAATGTGATTTTCAAGGACTCAATGTGAAACCAGAACAAACACTTAACATTTAAAATTAACTGGAATGAAACATATACGGTCATTATTCAGTTACAATCAAAGTTATATTTAGAGTATTTTTAATTAATTGAAAATATTAATAAAAATGAATAAAAAAATAAACTCTAACATTTATTTCAAGAACTCAAGTAAAACGTTGAACACTCAAATGACATACGTGGCCAGCTATCATCAGGTTGATATTTTCTATTGGGATGACATATATATATTGGACGATACTTTAAAGGAAAAAATAAAGATAAAATCACTTAAATATGTACAAGTTAAATAAAGAAATTATGGATTTTTCACCTAATGGTTCAAGACTTCAAGGAGAAGAGCAGATATGAAAAAAATTAAAAAAACTTTATTTTTTACTTTAAGCAAAAGAATTATATGTTAGACTTTTTTTTTACACATGTAACCTTTTGCTTTAAAAAATTAATAATAAATATTTCTTTATCAATTAACTTAAAATTTAAACTTTAATTATTTTATCTTTAATTCGATCCTTTTCCTAAAAGGTATAATAATAACCTCAAATGAAATTAAGAAACATAAATATTATCATCTTGATAAAAAGCTTAAAACTTCGGGATAAACACTCTAAATTTTCACCAAAGACAACAAGGTACAAAATTAGTACCCAAAACGATTTCATAATGAGCAATGTTTCTCTTCATTATAAAAAAAAAAATCATAAACCATCATATATACGATAAATTTATTAATTTTTATAATAATTAACATAAAATTTATATTAACGAGGATTTATAATTGAATGACATTTTTTGCTATTTAATTAGATGATCAACAATATAATTTTTTTTTTATCATTATATGATGATCATTAATGTGACACCTTCTACCCCCAACATACATATAAATAAATAAAATATATAAAAATACACATAAACAAATTCACGTGAGTAAAATGTTCACATTCACTTTACTATTTTATCAAATAAAACTTATTAAAAACATATTCGGCTCAGAATAAGGTCATCAAAGCTTACAAAGGAAATTTTGTTAAATCATTGAGGTAAAATAAAATAAAATAACATCATGCAATTAAAATAAAATTCATCCTCAATGTCACATCTTATCAGAGCATTGTGTCACAGCGTCCTCTAGCACGAGGTTCTTTAAAGTCATCCACCTAGTCATCTACTCCCACGAACACAAAGTTCGAGATCATCACAGGATCCAAACACAAATAACATATAGGGAGTGAGTTATCACATTTTAAAAAAAAATACAAATAAATAAAGACATAATCAAAATAAATTATGAAAGTATTTATAACATAGCTCAATTTAATACAATCCACGTCACTTCACCACTTTATCATTTAAAATTCATTTTTCAATCACTAATCACATTACACATGAATCACACACTCGAGTCAAGACGTAATAATACTCATCAATTTCATAATAAACAATTAAAAAACGTTATGCAAAAATTATATTAAGACTCAAGCCTATATGCAATGTGGTACCATATCAGTGAAAAACCACCCTAGGACGCTTAGGAGTACATAACAAGGCACACCACACAATGAGTATGTCAAGTCACTCTCACTAAGTAAAATCATAAGGTGACTAATCAGGGTCACTCTATTTTGCGAGAATACTCCAACCATATGGGATCAACATAGGCTTAAAGGAACACTCAAACCAAGTGTCTTTATCCCCAAAACCTAGACTCCAAAAAATTTGTTAGGGTCTCACCTTCTTGATTTAGGTCCAACCCCTAGGTGAAAGCATGATCTGATGTCGAATCGGATCTGTACTTCACAGAAAACAATATGTTATATTTGTTACTGAAACAAAGAATAAAATTTTTCATATCCTCCATTTGATTTTGCTATCTTATTTTTTTTTTCCTATTTTAATTACAGTTATACAGCTAAGGTAATTGTGACTTTGTTAGATAAATTAGAATAGTAACTACCAATTATTTACCCAATGATCAATACTCAACTCAAATTCTAACTCATTGTGGAAGAAAAAAATTGACAAAAAAAAGGCTCTGGCTATACAGTATTTTCATTCTACTTTAATACATTCTCTCTTAATTTTCTTTATTTTTGATCTCGTTTTTTTCTTAAAAACAATATTTTCAGAACACAAATTTGCCAATTTTTTTATTATTGTTATTTTCCAAGCGAATAAAATGGGGAACTTACCGAAGTCCATGTGAAAAATGCTAGTTGAAAGAAATTCTGCATGATGCAAAATACTCTAATAATGAGTTTAAATACATGTTTTCCAAGTATAAGAATCAAGAATGGTACGGTGTTAAAGAATAACCTGAAACAATATGAAGCTAATAAGATGAAGTAGCAGCTTGGGACATCCAATTATCCAAACCAGAAAAAGTGGTCACTAGGCCTCACAAGCAAAGTTCCTTTGATCGTATGGGATTTGTCATGACTATCCAAACACATATCTGTTATTATGCCTTGTAGCTTTGTTCCCACCAATTAAAGCACCTGCATGCACAGCATAAAACCAAATATCACCTATTAAAATTATATCCCATGTATGACAAAAGTACCATGACTAAAAATAAGATTACATACTAAGCTATTCTGACCATTAGTGGAATAAAAGGCTGCCAGAAATGGCTGTAGAATGCTGCAGAACAAAAACGAAGAGGCAAAAACGAAGAGAAAGCCTTGCTCTTCACGAACTCCCTGATTCAAAGGAACTTTGAGCCGTAAGAAGAGTCATCCACGTGCATCGTCGGGTTGATCGAATGGAAGAATAGCGAAGGGCTACGTTGCTTCTGTCAATGTGCTCACTCACAGAACAGGAAAGAGGGGCTAGGGTTCAGTAACGAAGAGGGGAAGGTTTTAACGGGCTTTGTTTTTTTTTTAACCCAACTACGACGGTTTTATACTAAAACCCGTCGTAAAGTTTATATAATATAACATTCTAAGGCGGTTTTTAATAACCGCCTTAGAATGTATGTCGTAAAATGTAATTTTTTTCAAAATAATTGCAAAAATGCCACCGCGTCACTATTTAAATCGGTTATCTAAATAACCGTCGTAGCACAGGTGATGTAAAAGGCAATATTTGTAGTAGTGCCTAAAACAATTTTTGCACGCAGACACTGCTCATGAATTATACAATACCCACGACCTCACACTCGTATTTCAAACACGTTTAACACATTGCGTTATAATTTAACACTTTAGGTTCCTAACTAGGAATCCTACACTTTCCGTTTAACACTGCGCATAAACAATTTTCTCAAGGTAAACACCGGTTGGATTATTGTATGATTCACAGCTCACAACATAAGAATTGTCACATCAAGTGTTAATCACATACTTACTCACAACAAAATCTCTTGTCCACAATTTAACATCTCATAATGTCACAATCCACCATTACATGTTTACGTATATCTAACAAATTAATACATGTTCAACTTTACACTGTGCTCGATCTCAACAACAATATTATAATTTCATTATAACAATTTATCATGTCTCATAACTCATGCACATCACACAATAATAACATTTATAAGACATAAAATATATACATATATATATAGTAAATCAAACAACATTATTTTCAATCAAAAAGAGTTTCTACAATAATTAAATTAATTTACATCAAAAGAAATTACTACTAGATATTAACTTTACAACTTTCTTTAATTTATTATTACAATATATATATATATATATAACATGTTGATCATCATCGTGAGAAAATACAGAACAAAACAATAATTTGTATAAAACAAATCATTAAAGAGAATATTATTTAGAGTACAAATCACGTTAATAAAAAAAAATACTTAATTTTTAGGATTCACACTCAATACAAGAACACGTCAATTTCATAGTAATTTCTCATTGGGACATCAATTGGTTCATCAAACATGTATAATTCAGTTATAATTGTAAAGACAAAATCAAAATTTACAGAAATACCCCAAAAACCCATTCCAATTAATACTCTTAAGATCCTACACATGTTCTCACTACTCTCCAATTGTGAATATCGCATCCCTTACCTCTAAGCAGACTCACGTGTGTAGTCCGGCAGTGATAGTGTCGTCTCTAGCAGTTCCCTAAAGTTCCTCAAGTTTTTCCTCTGTTTGCTCTGTTAGGGTTTCCAAACGTTAGAGAAAGAGAAGAGATTGTAGCCTCCACTTCACTCTCAAGGTGTGAGACTAATTTCTCTCTGCAAAAAACATTATTTTGCAAATCTCAACGGTTTGAATGTGTGAAAATGGGTTCCGAAGGTGGTGTCCACATTTCACGACGATCCAACGATTGATCATTCCAGGATCGTTGTTTTACTGAGACAGGTTTTAGGTGTATGCGGGAAAAGAGAAAGTTTAGTGCGAGAGACATTTCTTCCACCATAGACATTATCTCAAAAATCCCAATACGAAAATAAGTTCTAAACCACGCTTCCAAATTTCATGATGCTCCAATGGTTAATGAGTTTGGGATTGTAATTTTATTGACATAAGTTTGAGTGTATGCGAGAAAAAGATAAGGTTTTGGGAAAGAAAGAAGAGAAAACGGATTTGAGAGGAAGAGAAAATGTAGACATATCATCGGTCTGAAAACTGACCTAACGTGTCTCTATTTATAGCTAGGGTATTCTCGACTTATTATTTACTCTATTTTTCTTTATTTTTATTATTTTATAAACAAGAACTTTATTTTATTTCCTATCAAATGAATAAATAAAATATCTTTTTTTTATTTTCCTTCAAATCATTGTTTTAATTACTAAAGTTATTTTTTTATTTATTTAATTATAAAAATCTCATCATTTTTCAAAAACTATTTATTTTTAAATAAATAAAAAAAATTAATTTATTTTACGAAAAAAATGAGGTGTTAAAATTAATTTCCTTTAAAAAAAATTACACCG
The DNA here is from genome assembly GCF_000004515.6 of Glycine max. Taxonomy (NCBI): domain Eukaryota; kingdom Viridiplantae; phylum Streptophyta; class Magnoliopsida; order Fabales; family Fabaceae; genus Glycine; species Glycine max. The sequence continues at coordinate 5,283,180 of NC_038255.2, read as the reverse complement.
CCAATACACTCATCTCAGAGAAGCACCTATACCTTTTCTAAAAGTGAAATTATACACGTCATTAAGATTTCTTCTTCCTTTTTTTATTTCTAAAATTTAAAAAAAAATTGGGCCTAGACTTCAGAAGGATAGGCCGAAGTGACAAACTATAAATAGTATTAGAGTCTGGTTAGCTTAGAGAGGAAACTAAGAGCAGAAATTATTGAATCAAAAGTCTAGTCTTTCTGGTGATAAAATTGGTTAGGTAATGTGTCCAGTTGGTGAACAATACTGAAGGAACATATATAACAATGTGAAAACTCATACACATGCGAGATTATTAGAAATGGCAAGTGTGAGGGGTTAATCTCACATTGACTAAGAAAAGGTCAATCGAAGATATATAAGATAGCTTAAAATTTTGAGTAAAGATATGCAGTTCAATTCTTTAGTAATCTTGGTCTATAGCTCGTGGTTGCTGCCCCAAATTCCCCAACATAAAATGTCTACATTATTCTCAAATAAAGAAATTGGAGTGCATTTTGTTAGTGAAAATAGTTCTTAATTAAGGTCTCTTTAATCCAGGGTTTAGTCCATTTCATGATAACCACTCCTTAACTCATAACTTGAAGAAGTACCATATAAAGTGTCATATACCCTGTTCTAATATTAATGAATATACTTTATTGTTTGTGTTATACTACTTCTAACAAATACCTAATTCATCTAACACCAATAAAACTAATTAAGTTAGTTAAATTTAATTAATGATATTATAAATTTAAATTTTATTCTAAGAATACTCATTAAATTAAATAGTTTAAGTTGTGGTTATATTTAATGACACTATTTATTTTTCAATGGATAACTTTTTTCATCCAATGAATATGACTTATCTTACTAAAAAAATTAAGAGCAACTTATCTTATTAATAATAAATAAAAGTATAAAAATAAATTAATAATTAATGCATTAAAAGTGATCATACGTTTTTTATATTTAGAAGAAAAAAATGTTCTCATTTATTTTTTTATATATAGGAATGGAGGTCGTAATAAATAATACTAAGCATGGTTACCCTTGAAAATGATGCTATTTTGATCATGCCCTTGAAAATAATGTTAAGATGGCTACCCATGCAGGCTAGAGAGACGATTACTACAATGACCAGGATAGATGATTGGGTCCTTTCAATTAGAATTATTTTATGAAGTCTATGGACCCTATTTCTTTAGTTGCGATTGGCATTAAGTTGATAAAAGTGGATAGCCATTGTGAACTTTTTGAAGATAGAGGTGACATATATACATCACAATGCAATTCGTTAATCAATGATGGCCCTTCAAAATAATTAGCATCACCAGTTTCCTCCTTTAAAAAATTAATTTAATATCATTTTAAGGGCTAATTTGATATTGTATATACATTAGGAAGACATGTAATATTATATTGTATATCATTTTAAGTATACTTAGTGCCAAACATTGTTTCTCATATGGAAGAAAATTGATTTGGGTTCAGGCTCTTCCCTTGGTATTCCTAGCCAATTCAACCGCACATTCTTGTTGATGTAAGAATTTTGTTGAAGCTGGTATTTTTCTTCTTCTTTAATTTGCGTTAGAATACAAAGAATCTCTCCTTTTTTTTTAAAAAAAAAGTAAGAATCTCTCCTTACCAGAAACTAATTAATTATCTCAGAAAAGAAAAAGTACATAAGTGATGTTAAGTATATCTTCAATCCTTTTTTTATACATACAGAATGGGACTACTTTTGTTATCTTCTTTGATTTTGGAAAGTAAGATGTGTGTATATAAGAAAGATAGAAAGCAAGTAGAAGAAAAATAATAATAATTATATAACTATATCATATAAGATATCAATATTTATTTTTTTATTAACAACAACCGTAATCATTCGATTTAAGATTTAGTCATACTTAATCTTTCTTCCTAAGAATATATTATGCGGAAATTAAAGTCAATTTTTTTCTCATAAATTCTGTTATTAAGTGAACTACGTTTATTAGACACATACAATACGAAGTCCATTATTTGATATACTCAAATAATGAAACTGGTGTATTTTCGGACATAATGCTGGGGTCAGAAAGATGGGTCATGCATGCATTTGCTGCTTTTGACTGTCACAGAGCGAAATGGCCTTATGGCTAAGAGGCTTAGAGGAGTGAGTTCAAGCCCTTTTTGTTACCTCCTTTTTTTGTTGCTCTTTATTACACGGTTGGTTGCTTTCTTGCTTTAATTTGTCCATCTTTCTCTTTTCAATAACCTCATCTCAGAAGATGATAAATTTGACCATCTAATCACTGAGTCCGTCCATTCAAGGAAGGAAAAGTTGGATTCTTTTCTTCTCTTAGCAAGCACAATCTTGGGCTTTTGCTGAAGTATTGGGTAGATTAGCATCACCATATATATTTCTTTTAGAATTTAATTTTTATATACTTTGTGTAATTACAAAAGAAAATATTATCAATCATTAAAAATTATCATTGATATAACTTTCAAGATTTATAAAAGTCAACAAATTTATCATATATAATATAATTTAGAATAATTTAATGACAATATAAAAATCCTTTACATTATAAAGTAAATAAATATATACTCTTGAATAAACTTTCAATTACTTCTCTAGAGTCTTACCATCTTCTAATTAATGGTCCCTAAAGTAAAAATTATATAAGTAATCCTCCAAGTTTTAAAAACCATGTTAAGTCATTAATCCTAAATATATTGAGAAACCCTTGAAATCAACCCCTAAATGTTAATAAAATATATTAAGTTAGAAAATTAACCGAAGAATATATAATATTTAGGAGGTCACTTATATAATTTTATTACTTGAGAGACTACTTGGAAAAGAGGATAATACTTTATGGAAGAAATTAGTGATGTATGTATTCTTCTTGAATAAACCCAATTAATTAATTGTCTTTCTTATAAGCACTTCTATCTATCCTATAGTTCCATTTCCGACTTATGATATCTTAAGCAAAAGATATGGTCAAACCAACTTCAATTTGCATATATATATATATATATATATGGCCCATTTAAAAAAGTTTCCCAAAGTTACAAAGATCAAAAGTTTAAATCATCCTTCACTAAACAAAGATATCATCTAGCTAGCTAGCATTTTGGTGTTATGATTTAATTTTATGGCTAGAGTTTCATATCAACTCATTAAGAACATGTTTAACATAAACATGGGAGATAATATTAGGCCTAATGGCAATTATTGCTAGGGTAACACAGTACACTACTATTCATTAAGTAGATACTTTGTTTTGACTGTTTTCTCAATGCTCCCACTAAGAGCTGCAATTTGTTAGCAAAGGTATATAAAGACAGGACCATATATAGTTGTCATATGTTTCATCTGCTTTATAATGTTGGATTTCTCTTGGCTTACAACAAGGAACCAAAATGATTTGATTTGTACTTTTGTTTCTAACACAAATGTAACAGATATCATGGTTCTATTTTCTTTTGTAATTTCAGAAACTTCAACTAAATATGACACTTGTTTTTCTGCCCTGAATTACGTAATCTGCAGACAAGTTTCAACTCGTGCAGTAATTTTCGGGGATGCTTTATGCCATATTTGGATTTTCCTTTGCAAGCATGTTCAGATATTATATACATGATTTGTTCATGAAAAAAAATGTTTGATTGTTTATATTCAAACATAATTATATTTTTAATCTTAAAATCCTGTTATAGAGGTTGAAAAACTTAACTTTTGTCGTATTTGGAAATTTTACACTAATTTTACATTTTCAAAATATAAATCATTTCACTTAAAACTTACTTTTAACTTTATAAAAAATCATAAAAAAGACTAACTTTATAAAATCAGAATCATATAAAATAAATGAGGGACATTTAGAATGCGTTTGAAATGACAAAAAACAACAAAGGTAAATTAAAAGGAATTTAAGTATTACTTAGGATAACAGTAGGAAAAAAAATATAGTAGTTTATAAGTTATAAGTTTCACTCTTTTTAAGTCACTTGTAAGCCATAGGTTAATTGAAATAGTTTAAAAGATAAACACTTATTTTTATTAAGCTTTAAAAACATAAGACACTCTCTGTTAATACAACTTTATTTTGAAAAAGAAAGTATATTTTTATATAATAATCGTAATTAGAATTTTTAACTCTTCAATACATTTCCGAAGTCAAACTCAAGTTTTTTTTTTTTTTTTTTTGCTACAAACTCAATGCATATTTCCAATTGAGCTAATAACCCCCGTTGGATTTGGAAAAAAAAAAAAGAAGAAGAAGTAATATTATGTCTTTTCTTAAACCATGAACATAATAGTGAACGCCAAAATTAAAATCATCAATTCACCAATTGTTATCAGTGACCAGTCTTAGGTTATAACTAGGCATGATGACGTCTTTATACCCGGTCTTAGGTTATAATTAGGCATGATAACGTCTTTATTTATACCCCTGTTTAAAAAAAATATTTGTAGCTGGTCTCATAGGTGTGTGGATAATAAGTTAATTTAATCCTCATTTTCGTATCTATTGGATACATGTATACTCATACCTTCGCTCATTATTCACGCGTTACTTTTATATAAAGTCAACAAATGAATAAAAAAAGTATCACTAATAAAATACTACAACTAAACTAAATTGGAAAGTCACTTTTAAACCATTCAAACACAACATTAAAAACATTCAAATATAACCTAAATTCATTCAAACATAAATCATAAAAAAACAATATTATAAATATAATTATCCAATAAATCATTTTTAAATATAATGTTTCAATCATTAGAGACTTCCACACCATGCGATGATATTTTTAAGACTTGAAAAAAAATGCATTGAAACTAATTAACTTATAAGTATATATTTTACATACAATGATACTCTATATGAACAATTTTGTAGTTAGTTCAAAACAAAAAGAACCAAGCATATTAGAATGAGCAACTTGTTTAATGAGACTTGGATGTGTGAGATAAAATAATATATATTTGGGTCCATTTATGTTTTGATATGGCTTATACTAAATTTTACGTACATAGTTGTTTTCAAATTTTATATGTTAAATATTTTATAAGGAGTTATATTTTAAATACTAAATTTAATATACATAGTTTATTTAGCTATTAAAAAACCAAAAGTTATGATGATAAATTGATTAAGATTAATTTTCAACTACGCATTCACTCTTAAAAACAAAATTTAAAAAAAAAATCAAATGAAATATGAGACATCTTGATTTTAAATTTGAAGCAATAAAAAATGCATTACAAGCACATTTACATGATATTTTGTGCACTATCATAATAACACAACAAGTTTCAAAACTAAATCTCACTCATTCTACAATGCTTTTCAAATGTATTGATGCATAATTCACATAAGACATGACAAATTTGTATGTGCATCACCAAAAGTTTAATTAGATTTCCTACCAATTATCATTAAATTAATAATATATAAGATATTTTAATTAAACTAATATATATATATATATATATATATAATATGTGTGAGGCGGGACATGATAGATACTATAACACCGGCATCTATCTCCATTTTTACTATAAATGTATCCATGAATCCATTCCCAATAAATAAGTATTTATTTTACTCGTTTTTAGATATTCATAGAATCTGAATACACTTTGTCATCCTTATCTATAAGGATTTAACCTTGTGTGTAATTCTAACCTTGTGTGTCATCCTTATTTATTTATTCATGATGAAAATGGAATGTTGATCTTTAATTTTCATATGCTTTAATTAATAACAAAAACAGTGAAATTAATATCTACTTTCTAAAAAAATTAGAATTAGCTCAAGCTGAACCTTAGAAATAAAAGGATATGTGATTTTGCAACTAAATAAGTAAAGTTTAATAAAGAGAAACCACTACTTATAATACTAATATTGTGTCACTTTCTCACCTTTCAGCACCATTTTAAAAGAATAATGTCGTTCTCATAAATAAAAAAATCATAACACTTTTTTACATTATTTTTTTTAAGGTTCTCTTAATCACATCATCTATTTTATTACACACTTCTTTCTTTCCTCTCCCTATCTCTTTCTTTGCTGTGAAATGTGGAAATACTAGTATGTTGTTAAAACAGTATTACTCTTTTGGAAAAATAGACATCTTCTCGCCTGAATGCCACAAAATAATTAACATAACCTAAAAGGTGGCAAATGATCATCACTGAATTATATGGGCCCTTTTATTTTGCTATACCAATATAAGCTATTTTAGACCTAGTAATTCGAGTTTTTTTTTTCAAGTCATTTTCTTCTATCGACCAAAAGAAAAGTTACTCTCTTCCATTCAAATTTGCAACAGGCTGTGAGCACAAGGAACCTCAAAAGTGATGGGAATTCCTAGAAAACAAGATTTTGTTAACAATCTCATTGTGCTAGGAGTGTTATTAAATTATGAGCACATACTTAAGTTAGAAATCACTAATATTATCGTCAGATTCTAAAAAAATAAATGATAAAACAGGGTAAACTTTTACTTTTTTATTTAATACTTTATTACATATTAGAAAAATTATTTTAGAACATTGCAAATTTGCAATACCTTTGTGAATTATTTATTTATTCATTGTGAGTTTGTGACAACTAAAAGTATCTATCATGCATAATTGCTTATATGAATTGTTTATTATAATTTTGCAGGTTTTATAATTTCATATAAATTTAATTATTTTAAACAAAAATTCAACGATAAAATTGTTAAAGTGAGTGCTTACATTAATTTTGTAGGTTCTATTATGATTAAAAATATATTATTTATGATATAATGTTGTTAAATAACGGTTGCTTATACATGCAACAATATTTATATAAATAACTTCACCTCATATGTTCCGGTGAAATGTTCTAACAAGAGTGAAATGTTCTAACAAGAATTTACACGCGAGGGAAAGCAACAAACCTGCAACATCAGGCATAACAAATGTCCAAGCTATAAAGAAAAATGAATGTGCCTTCATCTTGGGTAAAAAATATATAAATTAAAATATACTTTTAATCTCTAATAAATATTCAAATTTTTATACTCTGATAAAAAAAATTTACACTGAATTCCTAATAAACTAACAATTCTTTTTGGTCCCTGACATTTTTTATAATTCTTGATAAATTAGAAAAATTTAAAAATTAATGACAAATGTTAAAAAATTATTAGATAACAAATACAAAATTCATTAATTTATTATGAATTTTAAAAAATACCAAAAACCAAAAGTAAAATTATTATTTTATTAAGAACTTGATGTAAAAAAAATATCAAGAAACAAATATAAAATTTATTAATTTATTATGGACCTAAAATACAGAATGTTATTAGTATAAGAATTTCTTCTTTTTTTTTTGGTGAAAGAGAGGGGAAAAGGCCCCTAAGCAAAACTTAATAATCTCTCGGGAAAGTTACACCCGTTAAAATAGCGTTTGATAAAAAATGAGGAACAACCTCGAAAATTCTCAATTGTCTATCTAAGTCTAACCCAAATTTGGCAAGATAATAAGCAATTTGGTTACCCTCTCAAAGGGTATGCAACCACACGAAAATCCCTCCTTGCTTCTCAAAAGAATTGCTATTACGAATCATAGGAAAACAAAGGTGGTGGGAGGGACAACCCTGATTCAAGAGAGTAAAAATAGCCACCAACGAGTCAGATTCTACCAAGAATTGCTTATGGCCTCTACTCCAAGCAATCTGAATTCCAAGCAATATCACCCAGAGTTCTCTGCTACTACAACAGGGCAGTACCCAACATCTGCAGCAAAGAAGTTCACCTTACCATTAGAGTCTCTGAAGACCCTGCCTGCAACAGCCTTCTTCATGTCATTGTTGATAGCTCCATCAGTATTCAACTTAAAATGATCATTTGGTGGCTTATTCCAGCAAATGTTTCCATGAGCTAGAACTCTAACTTCAACAGGCACAATAGAAGTAGATTACTGGATGCTTTCACTTATCCCATCAGTTTTGGCCAAAATCTGAATTGCCACTGCATCTGGCTGAAGCTGATAGTTTTCGAAAATAGTTTTGTTTCTTCACCACCACAGGTTATTAAGAGCAACTGCAAATACTTGATCCCAATGTCTGCCATCAACCTTTGCGAAGAAACCGGAATGCATGCTCTGAAGAAACTGCAATTCCAACCTACCTTGATCATCAACATAATGAGAAACCAGATTTGAACTTAATCGCGCAGAAACAGTGGTTAAAGCCACATCCCCAAGCTTACCACCTTCAGGAATCCAGCTATGATTCCAAAATTGAATTTGAGCTCCATCGCCTATGGTCCTTCATAAGTTTTGTTGCACCTTCACCCAACTGTTACAAATCCCTTTCCACAAATTAGAACCCGCCCTATTAGTATCAATAATGGGTAACATGTCATCACCACACTTATACTTCGCTCTCATGATTTGAACCCTTAGGTCCTCTCTACTCAACATAATGCCCAACCAATCTTCATCATATACGAAGTGTTAACCATCCTAGATGGATCTAGGAAAGTACACAGACTGCATTGCATAGGAGGGTAACGCTTGAAGAACAGACGCAACAATTTATATACATATTTATAAAAAAAATAAAAAAATCTCTCTCTCCTACACATTTATCACATCATAATAATGAAGTAAAATAAACTATTGTATGTGTATCTCTTTCCGAAAACCCCTTATTCTCTATTCACACCCTTACTTTTGTTTTTTTACAGATCTTACATAAACTAGTTTCCGTGATATAATTATATTCTAACATATGAAAAATTGAATACGAGTTTTTGTACATATATATATATTACAAAAACTAGTTTCAGTAATATAAAAATTTACACTATAAATTCTGAAATGTATTAAAATATAATTAAATTATAAAAACTAATTTTCATGAAAAAAAAAATTTAAATAAAAAAATTAAACCAGCACCCTCCCTTTCCCATCCCTCCAAACTCCATTCAAGGATGAGCTAACCAGCACCCTACCTAACTAAAGTTGCTTGGTATTCTATATGTCAGAATGTTGTATAGTAGAGTTTGCCACTAGAATTACATGTGCTGCTGCAGTTAACATAAAATTCAAGGAGCTATCTCCGTTTTAGGCTAAGAAAATATTACATAAAAATAATAGCCACAAAGTAAAGAACGAAATGTAGTAACTCAATGCCCACCAAAAAGAACATACTATGCCACAATGAAGAAAGTACCTAACATCATAAAATACTAACAATGATCGTATGAGTATACATTACCGGAAGAAGAAAAGTTGATAAAAGAAAACCTTGTACTCTTCAGCAGCCACTTCAATTGGTTGCAGACAATTTTTAAATGTGAAATGGCTGAAACTTATATGGCAACAAAAAGAAGTCTTTGCTCAAATTAAAGTTAGAGATTTGGCAACAGAGAACAAATAGAGACTATACTTCTCACATTGAGTCCCAGGCATGAAATGACTTTAACCCCAAGGTATATATAGACAACAAATGCAGGAGGATCACAGATCATGCCAAACATGCTCTAAGCTGCACAGTTGCTCATGCCTAACATATTGTGAACTCCAACTTTACAAAACTGAAAGCTAATTATTGTATAAGCTATGCAAACAAAAGTAGCTTATCTAGCACTGAAAAATATTAGAAGACATTAGTCCATCCTCTAAAATAACTTCAAAATTATTCTGAATCACCAATAGCCATCTTATAGTATTTTTGTTATCAGCCAGATAGTATCATGCTACATCTTATCTTTTGAAGCCTATGTTATTAAAGAATACTTTCCAGTTCCTACAAAGTAAATATCACACATTTTTACAGTTTGTCAGCTGTTTATAAAACCTTAAGGTTGCAAAATAAGATAAAAACAACAGCCAAGCATTTCTCCCTCTCCAGGATAGTTGTATGTCCAAATATATTTACCCATTACACAATACTCAAATATGAGTCACAGGTGTGATATCAAACTATACATAAAAACAAAACATAAGAACCTTAATATAAAGCTGAGCCGTACTAGTCAACTCAACTAAGTTCATGTTCGGTTTAGTTCATTTTAGTCAAATAATTGCTTATTTTTCAGCTCCCTGAGAGAGCTTTTAAAAAATGCATGATTATTTCTCTAAATTTAAGCAGAACCAAATATGCTAAGATTAAGGCCAAGTAACAAAATAAATTCAGATGTCAAGTGCTAATATGACCTCACTAAAATGTTGAGTGTACAAAAGATATAATAAGAGAAAAGAAAGAAAAATCTATTACCCAAATGCATTCTACTCAAGAAGACAATGAAAAGATGAATAGTTTACATAAGAAAAACAAATTGCCTGTCCATGCCAAAACATAAAACGTGTAATAGAAAAACAGACATGAAAAAAGGATGAGATAACAGCATAAATAACTCGACAAAAGAAAGAAAATGAATGATGCTTCAGAAGCCACAACAAATATGGCATTTCCATCACACAAGAATGAAATAACAGCACAGCTGTGACTGTTTCATCGCAGCATCTGGCCACTGCAGAGAAGCTGTTGTGTCTTGTTTTTGTGGAGTGCCTGATTCATGCCCCAAATTGTGTCAATTTGCAGTTGTTGTAGCTGCAATTGATAATATAGTTAAAAGACCTTCTTTGCTCCAGATTGTTAGTCATCCATCCATTTTTTGGGGGATAATTTTGCAATTCCCACCTTTTTCATTAGATAGCGTTCAAATTTTAAAATCATTTTAAAGACTGATTTACACTGAATTGCATTCATTAAACAAATGCACTGCTCTCCTAGCCTCCCTTCTACTAGAGGTAAACTGTCTAATCCACAGTCCTCCAGCATGTTTCCAGTGAACACATAGCACTTGAGAAGTATTTCCAGCCAACCACATGACCTCTGTTCTGAGGTGTCTTTTCTGTTCACATCCTTTGGACTCTGTTTAGTTCATGTGACAGTCCCAGAGTGGTCACTATTATGTTTTCATATTTTTAGTGTGTCTGTTTTTCTTTTCCTCTATTCTTCAATTTTTCCTGGGTTGTGTTCAGATATGTAGCCACATGTTCTTTCTTGATGTATTTATTTTTCTTTGATGTTCCTTGACTTTTGTTGTTATTGACTAGTGTAATTAGCTTAAAACTATGGTTTCTGATTATTGATTATGAATGTCTTTAATTTTAAAAAAACAAATTAGTTTTTATATATGCGTGATATGAATTTTAAATATATATTGGTCATCCTATTATCCGCTATCTCCCTGAAATGGTTCTGGAGTTGGCTGCTCCACACTGCCACCTAGGTTGATAAACGGTCCTAGTTTTTTTTTTTTTATCTGAAATGTTAATTGTTAGTTTTTGTTAGCGGGGGATTCAACCTACCCCCCGCCCTCTTCATCCTTTACCACCAAGTCAACCTTATATCTTCCGTTTGAATCCCAAATAGTGGCAGAGTGACTAAGCCCAAAAAATGCTATAGTAGGAAAGCAAGTAGAGACGCGGCCACTGTTCTGACCAATCAGAACAAAGAAACTTATGAGTAAAATTTAGAAGAGAGCACAAAACAATGAGATAAAAGACCCATTTTAGAGAGATTAAAAATAAAACAAAGCAGCAACAGAACAGAGCAAGGCTGTATAGGTCATAGTTAGCAGGAAACAGGGACAGGTTCAACAGAAAATGGATAGAGGTCAGGGATGGCTGAAAACTGTCACTGCTAGCCAGAAAACACTTGGAAATGTTGCCAAGAGGGGTGGCTACTTCATAACAGAATGTTGTCAGAGAGAACAGTGGTTGCTAGTTGCTACTTCATAAAACAGAATGAGCAAAAGTGACTAAAAAAGTAGGATTTTGATTCTGATTCAGAGGTGGGACGAAATACCAAAATTTCACCCCTAAAGCAGCTATAAACAATGCTGTTTCATAGTTAAAATAGGTATTTTGTAATACACTCCAATAGTGCCAGGTCCAGCAGCAATTTTTCATGATTTTGCATGCTATTGCAGCCATGATAGCCACTACTTGATAAGCCATGATAACCTGCTATTCAATTTCTGTAGTTTGCTCTGGACACTCCATGACACGATTCTGAGATAGCGCCTCTATTTGGCACTATTGACAACTATGACTATGGTACTACAATAATTACGAATGGTTCACTTGCAGCTTTCTGCTCTAAACTCATGGTCCACATACTTTGCATGCCATACATAGATGTCCAAATAACATGTTTGTCCATGACGACTGAGTAGGCACAATAGGAAGAAGGAAAATCTCTGAAAACATAGAGATGGAATAAAGTCTTCCATTACACAAAACGAAAAAAAAGGGAGCATAAATGAACAAGAACCATCTTGTAAAAAATACAGTAACATTCAACTAAGGAATAATAATACAAGATTTTCCATTTCCTTAGAAAAGCAACTCTTTCGAGAAAGGATCAGCTAAAGGTAAACAAAACTGTAGATATATACAAATATGAGATAACCAACACTTTATATACAGCATGATTCTGAACACAGAACTTCATAAATCCAAAAATTATAACAGAATTTCATTAAAAGGAACAGTAAACCATTAACATGGTCCTTCTTGCTGTACACTTTAATTATTTGAATATAAACTGAGTATTGACAGGCATTCATTTTGGGTATATCCAGAGCATGCAACATGGTATGAAACTTATTCCAAAACCACCACAACACGAAAACTACTTACAAAAGATTTGTTCTCATCATCATCATCAGTTGTATGAGACAAAGCAAACTGCTATATACATAAGACCGAGTGTATAACCTGAAGCAACAACAGACAAGTCAAAATTGCATCCGTGCTGCCGCAAGCTCCAACAGACCACGAGCAGCCCTATTGACCTTCCCCTGCTCATAGTCCGGATCATCTGTGGGCAGCTCAAACCGACAAACCGGGCACGTGTTGCGAATGCCCAACCACGGAAAAATGCAGTCCCCGTGATAACAATGCGAGCAAGGCAACCTCCGGACCTTCTCCTCCAACAAAATCTCATCTTTGCAAATGGCGCACGCCACGTTCTTCCCCTGCAACAACTCCTCCTTCGACAACTCCACCAACGGGAGACTCTCCACAACACTCTTCGCAGCCGGAGGGCTTCCCTTCAAGGCACTCTCATTCTCAAGAAACTGCCCGAACAAAACATCATACTCTGCGGCATACACATAACCATCCTGAATTGTTAAGAAATCAGCACCACCAACAGCATTGCCCTCGTGCTCCAACACACCATTCACATTCCTCTCCGAATTGTTAACCGCCAAGAGAATCTCCCATTCGAGGTACCTCAGCGCCTCTTCCCCGGCATCCTCCTCCTCCTCCTCTTCTTCCTCCTCAACGGCATTAGTGAACCCTGACGCCACCGAATTCCCATCGCCATCATCACCTTCAATTTCAATCTCAACCTCATCAACCACCAAACCCAAATCCTCTCTCTCGTTCACCCTCTCCTCCACCTCCTCCCATTCAAACCCCTCATTCAGCGTCCTCTGATCCTCCAAACAGAGACTATCCCAACACAATCGAGCATCGAAATCCTCAAACCCACCGCCATCGCGAATCCCACCCTCCTCGCTACTCGATTCGGAATCCAAACCAAACCCTACAACCCTAACCCCGCTCGAACCATCCCCCACCGTGAAATTGAAAACTCTATCAGCATCGAAAACCCGATCACGATGATGATTATCCCCATTCGTTTGGCTATGGGGATCAATTTCAACGCCAAACCCTAACCCTAACACATGCTCCGTACGGTGGAGGTCGCAAACGACGTCGGAAAAGGGGTTTATGTCAGTGTCGTCGTCGCAGGAGCAGAGGCGAGTTTCGAAGAGATCGGTGACGAAGCAACTCACTGAGTCGGAATCGGAATCGGAGTGAGTGGATGAGGATGATGCGAAGGGATTGGAGGAATGATGATGATTAGACATGTTATGTTATGTTTTACGAAAATGGATTCAATGCGATTCTCTGAAAGAATCTCTCTCTCTCTCTGTGGGTGTGAAACCAAATGACAAGATTTTAAGGTTTGTGAAATTTTTCTTGTTGTTGTTGTTGATGTTCCTGTTGTGTTAGTTGCGTGCGTGCGTGTGTGTAATGTGACGTTGTTTTTCTTTCGTGACTGAGACTTGGGAGTCACCGGGAATTCGAGAGTGCGAAGTTGGGGAAGGAAATGTTACGTGAGATTGGCGTAACCGAGTACGTTGACTATAATTATTGTAGAGTTTATTTTAAATGGATGAATATTACTCCATCAGTTTTATTATAAGTGTGATGTAAGAAAAAAATGCTCCAAAATAAATATAATATTATTTTTTTATTTATATCTATTATATATTAAAGATAAACTATAAAATTTACATATAAATTTAATGTAAGGTTAATTTAGTAAATTAATTTTTTTTCTAAATTAAATGTTGTATTAGATAGTTTTACAGGTATAAAAAAACGTTAATAAATTGATTAAAGAAAGTTATAATTTTAAAAAATTAACTTGATTAAATAGATGAAACATAATAATATTAATATTAGATTCAAAAATTAACATTTATTTAGAGTATTGGAAAAAGAATTAATTAATGTTTATATGTCAAATGCCATGTTTTGGGATAATTTTTTCAAAGGCAACACTTATTTTGGGACGGAGATAATATTCTCTTTCATCTATATTTGTTACTTTCTGTTGGTATAAAATAAATTAGGATGACAATTATTGTAGAACAAGAGAAAATAATATTTGGATATTTATTTAAAATATTTTAATTACTAACTATTCGTTCAAAGTGATATTAGACTCGGATCAAGCTATCTAGTTCGAGCCTTATAGTAGAAAAAAACATAATTAAGAGAAAAAATCTCATTAAATATGTAATTAGCTAGGGTCTCAAACATTGATGACTTATTAACAAAATTGATGAATTTAGAACACACAGATCAATTAGCGTGAAATTAGTTTAATCTGAATATATAATTGCATTCAATCATTCTCTAAGCATTATTGCTTTATTTTTGCCCACTATAACCATGTAAAATTAATAACCCATATTATCAGAATATCATCAAACCAATGAAGGCACTAATTCAAGTATAAATTGATAACATAATATGCATAAATTAATAATAATAATAATAATAATAATAATAAAAATTAAACTTCACTTGTTATTACATTTTCTTTAAACTAAAACGGCATCGTTTTGAAAGTTTTATTTTGTAAAAAAAAAAACAATTTACCAGTTCCCAATCGAACTAATCAAACCCGTGTTTTGTATTTTTTTTTTCAACCATTATCACTCACTCTCTTTTAACCGTATTGTTTTCTCTATTAACTATAATTAATTAATACTTTAGTCAAAATATAATAACATTTTTCATTAATTAAAGACTTCTTAATGAAAAATATTTTAGTCAAAGTATAACCACAAATTTAATTATATAATTTTTTTACATTCTAATTTTTTTATATTTACACCTTTTTTATAAAAAAAAATTTATTCATAAAACATATATAAAAAAATATACAATAATTCATACATATTATTCAACTAAATCAACTAAATGAGCTAGATTTCCTTATTTTTTTCACCACATTATATATTTTATTTATATTTTTTTCTTTTGATTAAAGTACACTCCCCTCTTCTAAGCATAATAAAATTATAATGTCTTTTTTTTATTATTTTTAAAACTATATTTTCAATCTCTTAAGAGATTATTATGTGTTACAATTTAGTTCATTTCAATGTAAATAAATCTCTTATGGTCATTGCCTTTTCTTTCTATGTCAATATCAGCAACTAATTTAAAACTCTATTATGAACTTTGGAATATCAAAATATAAAATGAAGATTCTAAGTAAAGCTTCAAAGTTGATAATAATAACAATAATGGTAAGGATATTATTTCATGTAATAAAATCAAAATATCAATGATTCAATATTCAAAATAGTTTGGTAACTTTAAAGTTAAAAGAAAAAATATTCTTAAAATGTTCAATGGTAGTTTTTTTTACTGCAATGTTCTATGATAGTTACTCACCATTACTAACTAAATCGTTTCCATTAAAATAGATTGAAGTAAAATATTTGTTTGTCTCTCAAAAGGGGAAAGCTATGCTGTATTGTTATCCCCATCATGTGATCGTATCTAATAAACAATTTAAACTGTGAATATTTATTTTTATATAATTAAATTTCATAATAAAATAAATATTTTAAAAAATATTATGAAATACAACAACAACAAGTTCCTGTGAATAAATAGAAAAAGAAATCCTGTTATCTACTGAGCAATAATACATAGACATACAACAAATTCACTTAACACAAATAAAAATCACCCACAGATGAGATGAAACCAGTAAAACAAGAATTGATGTAAAAAGTCAAGAATTGAATTCCTGTATCTGTTCTCCTCACACTCCTAACTTCTGGCATAGAATCTGTGGGTTTAACTTCACTACCTATTGCTGATAGCTTGCTTTTGAAGTACTGTCCAGTGTCCACCCTACGAAACAAAAAGTAGGGGTAATAATCTATAACAATATATAACGAAAATAGGGTGTTTTAGTTTACATCTTTATACTCATCTTATCTTTATAACTATATTCATAACTTACTATTTTATTCATATAATTACCATTGCAACCACCAGTAACTTTTTATTATCTTTCTTTTTATTAAAAAAAACATAAAAAAACAATTAGGCACGAAGTGCCTGTTTTCCCCTGATAATTAATGAGAATTTCATTCTATGCACTTTTTTTTTCTTTTGTTTCCTTATGTTTATTTGAATATTTAAATCTTTTATCTCAGATGCTATTGCTCAGTTCTGTAAAACGTTATTATAAACTTAAGTCATAAATGATAATATTAATATTATATATATTCGAGTGTAACTCTTTTACACACTGTACATGCTGTATTTCTTCTCCGAGTAGAAAATTTCAGAAGAACATTATAGAGAAAAAAAACAAAATATAAAATTTTAAGCCAATTAATCTGTTCAAGTTAATCAGTTAAAGGGATTCTGGCCAATCTGTAATTTACATGTATAAATCAAAAACCAAATAAAGAAAGTTTAAAGTACCAACCTCATGGTCAGTGGCTGATGTCTCACTAGCTTCTTATGAAGGATCCTTAACATGTCTGCTTTAACTTCTGTACCAAAATTTTGTTCTCGCTTGCTAGTGAAGATATCTGTAGATAAATCACAACATTTTCAGCAAGCCAGATAAAGGGAAGATATCTCACGTTTAGGCATATCATTTATCAAAGTCTTATTGTCTGTTGATCTTTTTCTACCTCATCTATCATCAAGATCATTAATATTTTAAAAAAGAATACTGGAAAAACTACATGCATGGGGCACCGCATCAACTTGGTGTGTTACACTACAGCTTATTCTTCTTACTCAGAATTTTCAATCAACTTAGTTTCCTTGTAAATTAAAGGTGTAAATTGGAAGAACCCACATGCATGATGACACAGATTAGAAAAATAAATAAATCTTATTCAGTAAGCGGAAAAATCATATGAAACGAATGCTTAGTCCAGTCACTCATACTGTGCTTATGCACATGAACACTTGAATATGAAAGAAGTAAAGTTCATACCCGAAAGGCAAGGTAAAATATGCATGTGCACTATAACATTGATGTTTATCCTATACCAGGGCATCAATCTGTTTATAGAGATGAGGTGTATATGAAACTTTGTGAAATCTGAGTAATTGGAAGAGGTCGAGGAATAAAGGCAAGTGGAAGGGTATGATTATGAATTGTGATTCATTTCATCTCAAATAAAATTACCTTCTGCTTAAGACGCTCTCTCTCGACAGCCAGCTGTGTTACCAATTTTTTGAAAAATTTGGCCTGCTTTCCAATGTCCTCTACAGTTGCCATTTTCACTTCCTCCTCTCGTTGAAGGGACCCCTCAAGGCTTTCCAATCGACTCCGCATAAAGCTGAGTTCCTCATTCAACTCGGCATTAGATTCTGACAAAATGATACAATTGTCCTCTGTGCTATCAGCCCTACCCTCAGCTTTAGAAACCTTTGACTTGAGATCCTTTATCACATTTTCCATATCTCTAATTGTGGAATACAACTTACTTTGTTTCTCCTGACTACCTTTAGCAGATGCTGTCATTTTCTGCAATCGTAGATTAGATTCTTTCAACTGCCTCTCTAGCAACTCTGCTCTTGTAGATGAGCCTCTCAAAAGAGCCAGCTCCTCATCGAGTTTCGAATTAGTCTCTGTCAATAACTTACACTTAGTTTCTGCACTATTAGCCCTACTTTCCGCATTATATACAGCTTCTTTCAGTTCAACAATAACACTCCCCATGTCTCTTGCTTCAGAACACTTAACATTATACTGCTTCTGATATTCATCAGCAGAGGCCTTTGCATTCAGTAGCTGAAATTCCGATTCTTTTAGTTGCTTCTCAAGTGAAGAGACCTTATTACTTAAAGCAGAGACCTCAGAATTGGCAAAGGTTAGTTTATCTTCAGCATCTTTTAGATTAGCTCGAAGCTCAGATTCACGATGACTTTGACCATTTAAACTGAACTGAGAAATGTGGAGTTTACCTAAAAGGCCTTTTGAAATTCCTAACAGAATCTCACTTGCATTGTCTGCCTCAAGCCATCTTTCCCAAACATCAATTGCTTCTCCCTCCATGTTAACAAACTCTTGCTCTGAAAAGAACATCTTTAGTCTTAAATTTTCTTGAATTTCTCTCGAATCATTTATATCCTTCTCAAGATCCATTTCTCTTGCCAATGATTTCTCTAGCATTCTCAGAATATGTCTTTGTTGCTCAACTGTTTGCAGTTTTATCTCTGCATTTGCACTCAAAGATTTATCATCCTCTCTGATGATTTCACCTGCATCACCATTACCTGTTGTCATTGAAAATCCCCCCAATAAAAAAAAAGAAACCTTTACAAAAATAGAAGAACTGTTCACGCAAATCTATTCTTAGTTGTCACACATCAATCAAGAAACAGAAATTTTGAGCCAGTCAGGTCAATGATCTTCACAGTACTTTCTTCTTTCACTCTTTTTTTTTTGTTTCTTTCAATTTTGTAATAAAAGTAATCTAGAAGAAAAGTTCTGGCAGCTTTCACACAATCAATTTCACAGGGAAATAGAACAGATATCCCAGATAATAGGACAGACACAAAAGAATACCCTTTAATAACAACTTCATGAAAACATAAATATTTAAATATGTTTTTAATCCTTAAAAATATCACTTTTTTTTTTGTTTTAGTTACTATAAAAACTGTATTCATTTCTTGTCCTACAAAATGATGTAATTTTAATTCTAGTCCCTCATTATAATGTTTTTAATCTTAGTGAAGGACTAAAAAAGCCACATCATTTTGTTAAAAGTAGAAACAAAAAATAAACAAAATTTTCATAGTAACTAAAAAAATTATCTGTTGGCCAGGGATATCCCGGGTTCACAAAAAAGAAAAACAAAAAACAGTGATATTTTCAAGAACAGAAAACATATTTAATCCAAACATAAAATATGTAAACAAATAAACAAAAATGAGATCCTCTGCATACCATTTTCTGCCTTTTTTAAGGAAGACAAATTCCTCTGAAAACTGGCTGACTGCATCTTAATGCCATTAAACTCCTCTTCAAACTGCTTCAACTGTTGTTCATAATCACCCAACTTCTCTTGCATTGCAACAAAACCCTCTCCCAAATGAGTGCAAGAACACCCCCACTCTCTAGCCTCATCAACCCCACCTTGAAGGGTGTCCAACACTCCCTCCAACTCTCTCACCTCTGAATCCAACACCACAGACAACAGATCAAACTCCAGACCCTTTTCACCAATGTGATCCTCTTTCTCCAAGGCCTCAAGTTCACACTCCTTGGTTTCCACATGCATCACAAAATTGCTCAAGTTGGAAACTTTCTCAGAGAAACAAGCCAAACCCAAATCAAGGCTTGTGAGCATTGTGCTGTAAACATCACCCAGATCTCCCATCACATTTCCACTGGGTGATGAAACAGCAACACCTTCAAGATCAACAACACTGGCATCATGTTCAGCACTTTCAGTGCTCATTGTAGCACCCTTTTTGTTCTAGAAATGTGGGAAGGAAGTTATGTACTAAAAAGGAAAGAAATTTAACTGAAATTTTGCTGCCAGAAAAAGTTATGCCACTGAATTTGGGGAATGAAATTGGGAAAAGGGGATTGCAGAATTGAAACAAAGAATGCACTGTTTGATACAATTGAAAGTGGAAATAGAATCAGAATTTCTCCAATTACAATGTTTTGGAGAGAATAAAAAAAAATTAAATTATGCCGTTGATCCGATCTCTAATTTGCAAGTTCCATTGGCAGTTAAGCTTACACGGTTACACCGCGCCCTAACTGCAACGCATCGTTTTTGCGTCCCAACAGTTTCTTTTTTGGGTTACAGTTTTTTATTTTTATTTTTTTATACTGGAGGGTTAGTTAATTAGTTTAATTTTTATGTACAGTCAATTATTAGTTTTTTTTTATCCGTTGGAGTTTGTTATTAGTCAGTATCAAGATTATTATATTATTAATTAATAAATATATTTTAAATATATTTTTAAAATAGTTATTATAAAAATCTATAAATACTATATAGGTTAATATATGATTAGATATGTCAATAGATTCTAAGTAAATTTTTAAATTAATTTCGTTCACCTATTGTTTCAAATGTAGTGTTAAATGTTTTGTAATATATTAAATGACTAATTTTAAATTAAAATAATTTTATAATAAAAAATTAAAGAAAATAATAAATCATTTAATAAGTATAAATGATATTTTAATATTGTAGTAATTAATTTTATTTGGTGGGGTTTAAATTTGGAGACAATAGCACTTGAGTGTTATACATCTTTTCTTAATTTTGATATAATGTTTTATTACTATTTAATAAGTGTCATTGTAAAGGTAATGATATTTTACTTTACTTTTTAGATAAATATTTTATTCCTTTTTTTGTTATCTATATTGGAAAGATAATTGTATTTTTTTTATCTTTCTAAATAAACTACTGAAATATCATTTATTCTTTATTTTAATAATATTTTCTTTTTGTAATTTGTTATTACTATTTACCAGATAATAAACTATTGCATTGTCAATGAAATAGCCATATTAATCTTTCATTTTTATTAATTTGAATATTAATTTTTTTATTAATCTTTGGCAAACTTATGTACACTAATATAAGATATTGACAACTTAAGTTTCAAAACACGTAATTTTTTTTCTTTTTCTATCATAATTCTAAAATATTTCTCTTTTTTTTTTATATTCTAACGTGTTTTTTAAATTGAGTTCACAGATTTAAAAACATTGATTTCTAAACTTTGAAAAAATAAAATATAATTTGGTTAAAACAATTTACTTATTCATTTTTAGTTAAAAAATCATTAATGTGTGGAAATAATTCTTGCTATATTAATATTTATTTTGTAAATTATAAAAAATTGAATATAAATTCAACCGCAAATATTTTATGTCATATGCAAAAGATGTTTTGATAAATTATTTATGTAATTAAATTTTGAAATATATAATTATTAATTGTTTATATGAAAATTGATATATATATATATATATATATATATATATATATATATATTAATATCTATATAGAATAAAAAATATTTATTAACTAAAATTAAATTTCATACTTGGTCCCTCCTACGAGAGTCTTGCTTCATAGTAAAGTATAATTACTCATAAATTTATACCAAGACAAACAAACATTTCAACGTGTTTTAGTATTATTTTGCTTTCCAAACTGTGCATCCACTTGAAAAATCAACCAGAAACGTCTATTTTCCATTTATTGCATCTCTCTTTCAAATAGGTCCTTTTAAAGAGCAATAATTATACGCAACTCAAATAATTCATGTTAGGAAAATGAACACTGTTGATAATCAATAAAAAAACTTAAATTTAATTTTGTTCTTCCCACTTTTTAAAATGCAATTTTGATTTTCTTACTTTTGAAATAAAATCATTTAATTCCATTATTTTTTAAAAAAATCATAATTTTAATCCCCTTATTTTAAACTAGAAAAATTTAGTTCATACACTTTTGTAAAATCTGAAATTTTGATTCTTTCGTCAAATTAAAAACATATTAACTATTAAAAGATTAATATTGACTATAATATACATTAAACAAATAATCTTGTGTCTAGTTACTAAATTTGAATCAAAGGTTAATTTCTTATAAATAAATATTTTTTAAATTTGATAGAAACTGTGAGGGGTTAAATATCTCTAATTTAAAATAGAGGACTAAAATTACAAACTAAATATTTCTAATTAATAATAAATGACTAAAACTGTGAATTTGAAAAAATTAAAAGGAATGAAGTTATATTTAATCCTAAAAAAAGGAGCGAAAAAAAAAGATAATGGTCATCTGTAAAATTATGAATTATGTGCAAAAGCTTTTATGTGCTAATTAAGTAACAGTATTGTTCTTTAACAAATTGTATAGTACCATACAATTAAAAGCCATAACCCTAAGGAAATGCTTTTAAAATTTTCTTTATAATTAAAAAATATTATTTTAACTATTTACTATATAAATTTTTAAAATAAAAACAAAAATAAAAAAATATTTACTTAAAGTAAACACATCCTTAAATTTTAATTATCAATAATATTAAAAAAATATATAAGAGAGAACATGATTAGTTGATGACCAAATACTGATTAATGTCTTTCGAGGTCAATACATCATTAAAGTAAATATAATTTCGCTAAATAAATTTTTACTAAACGCATGACTAAACCAGACCCAATATCACAGAAGTAAATATGATTTCTCTCAACAAATATTTATACCAAATTGTGTCAAATTTATTGGTTATCCAAAAAAAAACATATTGAAGTATGGACTAAGCAACATACTCAAATACAACTATATGCAACAAATAAATACACATGCAATTCTTATGCCTTAACACATGTAATTGTTATGCTGTCCACAAAGGTGTTCAAATTTCATGTGAAATGTTATTATGCTTTATCTCCTATTGCAGAGTGATGAGGACACCCAATCTGTTTTGGTAAATTTGAGCAGGTCATGAGGTATCAATTGTACGAGGTTAATTGGTTAAATATGATTGTGATTTATGTAAAATAAGTAAATTTTTAAGTTTTGGATACTATAAAAGAAAAGAATGAAATGAAGAAAATGTAATGAATATTAGTAATTTGATAGGAAAATAAAATAAAAGATAAAAAAAATGTAAAACGAGCATAACAATTAAGCTGAAAAATGGTAATATGTTATTATTAAAAATGTCTTTAGAATTAGAAGAGATTTCGTATACAGTAAAGTAAAGGAATTAGTTATTTTTTTTAATTATGTTTGTAGAGAGTATCCGTCAATGAATAATATTTTTTAAGAGAATTTGATTGATCACCATAGGTGAAATTTTCTCATTCCAATCACATTTATTTTTCATCTATAAATATCACATTCAACTCTTATTTAAGAAGATTCAATCTATTGTTGCTTAATTTAGAGACTCATTGGTAAAGAAATAATGTAAAACTACTCATGTCAACTAGAGGGGGCATGGAATAGGTTGTTGCACAAACAATTGTTGCTTAGGAAAAAAAATGTGGATCAACTTAACAATTTCTATTGCATTTCACGCTTAGTGATGTTATTAAAGTTCAGTAACAGACTATTTTGAAATTGAAAAAGAAGGAAATTGTGAAATCATGAAGCAGCACCTGATCATGTCCAGCCCCCTTGAATGACCGACCATAGCACGATCACATGGCGAACCACACGTTGTCGACATCCTCTCCCTTTCTGTCCCATGTTCACGGTTTTGTATGCAGTGCAAAACATTGTCGGTGTAGATCATCATTCTTCAACTAGAATGATGAACAGAGATCGAGTCTAATGAAAAAGTTTGTCTTCCATAACTTGATGAATTAAGGTTAATTAGAATATGTAGAATGATATATTGCCTCAAATACGTTTGCTTCCAAAATAGAATATGCTTGAAAAATAAACTACATGATCTCATTTTCTTACTTAATTTTAATAGCTTTAGATACAAAAAAAATTCATTTTTATTTAAAAATTATTTTTATGATTAAAAGTAAACAATTTCCTGCTTTTTTAATGTGTTAGCTATTTTTTAAAAAGAAATATCTACTTTTTTTAAGAAGCCAATATTATTTATTTCTTTAAAAACATTTTTTTAAAATTATTTTTCTTATGTTTAAACAAATTGGCTCATTGTATTGATTGACCTAGCAGCATGGTTGCTCGAATACTTGAGTTGCATGACCTACTCGATAATTCAGTTGATTAGAGTGGCCAAAATTCAAGAGGCATTCCCAAAGACACTTATCAAGTGGATTGAAGGAAGTTAATAAGACAAAATGCATAATGGGTAGGCACCATGTAAAATACATGAGTGGGGTTGTGGGCAAATATTTTTCTTTTTACTTAAAATATGTTAAATAATGTTTTTATCCTCACTAGCGGAAACACAACCTTTATTGTGTTTATGTGTCTATATTTTCATTGTACTATCGTGCTTTTTACATTAATTTTTTTTTATATTTTATCATACTGTGCATTAATGTATATTGTAGTATTATTAATAAATTGAATTATATATAAAAGTAAAAATTTACAAATATTACATACATAAAAATCAAAGTAAAATTTTTTATTTGTCGGCATTTCTATTATGATATCATATTCCACACTTGTAGTTGGTAATTATATTTAGTTAATTATAAAAAATATTAATAAAATAAAAATACTAAACTTGAATAGTTTTAGATGATCGAGGGATGAAAAAACATTTAGGTAGGATATAAGTAGTGTGGTAGATCTGGTGAGCTTTGACTAATCTGAGGGGAGAAATAGGAGGGTTAGGTCGTACTTGAAGGAATTTTCTAGAGAGATAATAATATATGAAATGAAGATATGGGTTCAGCATGGACAATATGGCATAATTGTTGAAAGGAAGATATCTATGATAAAGGTTGTTTGTCTCCTGTTAAAGTGATTTGGGTGTCTTGGTGGGCAAATTGCATAAAGGGTACTGAGAAATCAGACAAAATGGGTCCCAAGGTACTTAACCAGGTAATTAAATTCCTAAGGCCAAATCTGCACCGTGGAAGGATACTTGATAAAATGGAAGAAGAAAAGCATGAGATTGCATAGTAAGTGAAACTTGGGGGCATAAACCAGTACAATAAATGTGGTTACCATCACCAATCATTACTAGAAATGAAGGTGTAAGAGTAATACGCAGTTGTAAATGTTTGGCTAGGCAGGGTTGCATAATGTTATGTGAACGGTCAATATCAATAAGCACATTGACCCTGTGGCCCATTATAGAGCATGTAAGCCTAAGAGCTTGGGGTGTAGATGTTGGGGTACTTGTAAGGGCTTGTGGGGATAGTTGGAAGTGTATTGGAAAAGTATTGGGATCATCATTGGGGGGTTATCAGGTGGGTCATTAGGCGAATCATCTGGAGGTTGTGGTAACCATGGTTGTTAAACTCTCACTTTTAATCGTGGAATCGTACGATTTTACGATTCCACCAAGGGTCGGCGAGTTGAATCGGAAGTAGAATCGAAATCAGAGTAGAATCGTCAGATTTAGCGCAGACTCGGACGAATTTAGGTAGACTCGTGAGTCTGTTACGAGTCTATGGGTTTACAAAGCTTACTCACTTACTCCGTTACTCGCGACTCCGTGCTGAGCTACTCACCTCACCTTGTTCGAGTTCTGCTTTGAAAGCCCTCAGTCACGGTCCTCATCATCGCTGGCCCTCAATCGCGGTCCTCATCGTCGTTGCTCCTCCGTCATCGTCGCTGCTCCTCCGTCGTCATCGTTGGCCGCTGCCATGCTGGTCCTCACTCATGCTCCAAGCTTTGCTTCACGTCACGATGCTAAGGTAATTTCTCCTCTCCTTTCATGACCTAACTCGTTGAGTCGCTGGTTAAGAACGGTTCTGTTACTCTGTCTAGTTTAGCAACCAGAGTCAATTTGATTATCAAATCTAGATTTATTTAAGATGTATGTTGGCTATTCAACAACAATCTATGCATGTTTGCTGGGTAAAAATAGAAACAGATCTGCAGTAATATATTAAGAGATTGTAACATGATTGATGCTTGACGTCTATATTTGCTTCTATCCCTTTTTTTGTTTTGCTGCTTAGATGCATTTGATTTTAATGATTTTTGTGTGATTATCTTTGTTCATAATCAAATACATATGTGAATTTTAATGGATTTGTATTCCATTAGCAGAATTATAGGTGATTATCTTTGAGTTATTATGTTCTGAATGAAAAGTTTTATTATTTCATTTTAAAAATTTCTCTCAATTTGTGTTCAAATGTTTGCTCACAATGCTACATTGATATCTTCATACATAATCAGTAGAGGCAAACTTATTATAATGTTAAGTAGTTGAGTAGTCGAGCACTTGAGCTGACAAAAAAATTTTCAATAGTTGAGTTGAGAGTTTTTTTACTGAGCTGAAAAAAGGGTTACTCGATTTGATTTCTTTGCTAGTTAATGAAGTAGGGTGAGTTATTTATTTATTGTTTTGTATTTGATTTTTGGTAGGTTGATTATGTTGACTGTGACACCCTCTACCCTCACAAAAATCGAATAAAAGGAAATAAAATCATGCGAATTTTTTTAAAACGCATTGACTTTAAATTGATTTCAATAGATAAAGGGTTTGCATTCACTTAATAAAAGCATAGTAGAAATTGTTCGAATACAAAACATGCTCTGATATTAAGTGAATGCAAACTTAATCCAGACACAAACACACACCGGGAATGAGTTATCACATTCATATATAATAAAATATTAGAACATGTAAAACATATAATACTTAAAGTTGAATTTATATAATTAACATCACTTCACAAAATCACACACATTATGCACATCCATTCAAGTTCATCCACTCTAGAAAATAACATCAAACCACAATTGTTAACTCAATGAAAGTCAAACACATGCATTATGCAACAAATACTCTAGACTCAAGCCTACATGCAATGTGGTACCATTTTTCAGTGAAAAACCTTGTCGGGCGCCTAGGAGTACATGACAGGACATGCCTCACAATGGGTAAGTCAGGTTACTCTCACTAAGTGAAATCATAGGGAGACTAGTCAGGGTCACTCTGTTTTGCGAGAATGTTCCAACCATGTGGGATCGGCACAGGCTTAAAGGAGCACTCAAACCGGATGACCCCTAAGGCCTACACTCCGAAGAGTCCGTCAGGACCTCTCCCTCCTGATTTAGGTCCAACCCAAAAAACATTTGAACACACAGACTCTACTTATGAATTATGCAATGCACACAACTACTCAATTGTTTTCAAAATCTCAACTGTATATATATATATATATATATATATATATATAACATATTTTAACTCAGTGCACCTCAAGTGATTAAACTTGTCGGGTTCCCACAGTGGATCCCATCACAACTCATCGCGCATTAACTCGTCGTCCTTAAAGGGTCTTACAGTTGTGTGATTACATAATTCATGGCTCACAACTCAAAACATAGAACATCTCAACAATTATGTAATTCACAATCCATTACGTACTAAATGATTATCACTTACACACAGTCTCAACCACAATTTCATAATAAAATAATTTATCGCATCTCATGCATCCTACACATATCATTCAATAGTAACATTTACTTGACACAACAAAAATATAGATTAAACCGAATATATTAATTCAACAAAATAAATAAATAAAAACATCTACAACAATTAATTTGAGATGTGGCAAAAATAATTATGATTAAGCAATAATTTTACAAAAGTATTTAATTTATTATTATACATATATAACTAAAAAAATAAAATAAAATAATAATTTCACAACAAAATTTAATTTATTATATATATATATATATATATATATATATATATATATATATATATATAACTTAAAAGCAAAAACCATGTGTTACAAGTATAATATCTTTAATGATAAACATATTAAATATATATTATTGCACCTTGAAGGGAATATTTAACGGCTGAAATTCATTTATCAAAAAATATTAACATATGGATTTTTTTCACCTTAAAAAGAATGTTTATGTTGTAATTTGTTGATCAATTTAATATGTAGAAAATAGTAACATATCAAACATATTTGTTGCGCTCTAACGTATCAAAGTTTTTCATTGCAATTTTGTTAGACTATCAAATTAGTTTGTTAACAGTAAAATTTGTCAAAAAAAATAAAAATTTGAAATTAAAAGATGCAGTCTAACCATTAATTTAACAAACATATTTTTGAGACTACAAATATTTTATACTAAGATCAATCCTGATGCAATCCTACCCCGCAAGGGCATTGGATAGAAAACTCCAAGTAGATTGGGCCAGAGATGCAAGAGAAGGCCCTAGGGTTCTTATGAGCCTTAGGGTAGATTTCGGGCCCATGGGCTAAGTACGAGCCCACTTATCTTTGTAAATATTAGATTAAGGTTTCATTATTTTTGGGCCTTATATTTAAGGCTCCATAATGTAGGTAGGGTACCCTAGAAATATAGGATTTTTCAACCCTTGTATTTTAGGGCACCTAGACTAGTTTTTGTATTAGGGGTAGTTTTGTAATTTCACATGCACTAAGTGGATATTTGATGTGTGTGGTTGGAAATAAATTTAATTGAATTGGTAGAAGCCCAATCCAATTAAATTTTAGAGGGGAAGGTGAGCATTTGCTTACTACACCCCATTGCCACATCATATAGTCACACTTTGTGCATGTCCTTCATGCTTTTCATGCCTCATGACACCTAAGCACACTTAGTGGAGAATCTTGGAATTGATCTTGGATTAGTGGGCTGAGCCATAACTAAAATTCACTAATCATAATTAGTGAAATTTTGGCTCCAAATTTTGGCTCCACAAATTCAATTTCAAATTCAAGTGAAATTTGAATTCCCCTCCAATTTTGTGTGACACTTAGGCTATAAATAGAGATCATGTGTGTGCATTTTTTTCAACTTTGATCATTTGAATATTAAAATTCAGATTTCAAAGCTCATTTAGAGCACAAAATTTCGTGCTCTTCTCTCCCTCTCCCCTCATTCATCTCCTTCTTCCTCCAAGCTCTTATCCATGGCCTCCTATGGTGGTGAGCTTCTTCTAGACTCATCTTCTCCTTGAAGTGGCATCTCCTCTCTCTCTTCCTTTCTCTATTCCGCTGCCATTCATCTTCCAAGAAGCAAAGGAATCCATTGATGAAGAAGATCCTAGGCCTACAAGCTCCAATGGAGCTTGCATCATGTGGTATCAAGAGCATCTTCATCTAGGTGATGTTCTTTTGCTTCCTCTATCTTTTTGTTCGGTGAATTCTCTTTAATTCCTTGTTCTTCATCTTATTCTCCATGTATATCCTCCATTGTCTTGTGTTTTGGTGCTGTTTAGAGTAGATTCAAAAAAAAATAAACCGATTAAATCTTAGATCTACACTTGTTCTTGCATTTCTATGGTTCAAATTTTGTAGATCTACTCTTGAATCTTGTTTTTGTGTTGATTTTAGGTTCTATCAATTTTCATTCATAATATTCTTGTGCTGAACCTTTAGATCTAAGTTTTGTTCCAAAATATTGATTAGAAAAAAAAACACAAAAATCTAAGTGTAAATCACTTAATCCATATTGTCTTAGAGTCATGTTTAGTCATAGTAATTGTCACATTATGTTCTAAGTTTGTGTTGAATTTTATTTTGTTGATTGAATTCTAGATACATTTGTTCATGTATTCTTGTAATTCTTAGCCTATCTTTTGAATTTTGAGTCTAATTCATGCATGTTATTTACTTCATAACATGTTCTAAATCAATTCCTAGAAGTAGTCTTGTTCTTGAACTTTTTTTTGCTTTCTAAGTTTCCTACATGATGCCTATGATGAAGTTGAGTTGAGGTGCTGAGTTGTGGCTGGATTTGTGAATCAAAATAAGTCTTAAGCTCTCTTTAATTGTGTTATTCAAGATAATTGAGCATAAGCAAACACAAATTGTAACTATCCAAGCTTTAAGCAACATAAACACTACTCTTGATTTCTAGCCTGAAATCGCTGGTGCTGGCAGCTTGAACATACGAACTTGTATAAATTACTGGGAATTGGTCACTACGTTTTTTGAGCTTAAACTTTTACTGAATTTTCTAGACATCTGGACCAAAATTATAAAAAAATAACCAAGCGATTTGGATTAAAGGAAAAAATAAGAAAAATCTCACAAGTTGGCAGAAAAATCAGTGTCCAGGAAAAAAAAAACAAAAGTGAAAGGAAAGTGTGCTTGTTGTTTTGGCTCAAAATTTGTTCTATAATTGGTGCCTATTTTATACCAATCCTAGTTATGAAATTTCAATTGAAAATTATTGTGAAAACAAGTGCCAAAACTAGAGGTTTCTTAAGTCTTTTTTTTTAGAGTTTTTCTACTCTACTCTAGAGCCATCCTAGGTTTCTCTTTGAGTCCTAGCTTGGTTTTTGTGCTTTCCATTGCTTTAATTGTTGAATAATCCTTGGAAATTTGTCTTGTTAAAACTCTATTGGTTTATCTTTCATTTCATTTTTTTTGGTCTTTGGTTATTGCTTGTCTCTTTGTTTCCTTGCTTGTGAGTTGCCATATAGGGAATTGGAAAGGAGGATTGGTGCCATATCTTGAAGAATTTGAGTCAAGAAGCAAGGGGCCAACCACCTTAAGAGCTATTGGACTAAGAAGCACTCCAAATTGAGTGAAACACTAAAGAGAGAATAGCCACCACAATTGAGGACTTTTTTCTTTGTAATTTTGTAATTGGCAATTTGCTTTGCTTTCAAATTTTGTAACAAAAAGGCCTTTCATTGGAAATAAGTTGGGAGCCTCCGCTAGGTCACCCTACTTCCATTTGTGTGTAATAATTTTAGGCAATTTCCCCTTAGGATAGTGAGTGTTTTGTTGGGAACCTTAAATGAGGTCATCCAAACACTCTTAGGATCCGCCTAGTTTGCATTTCTTGCACTTTAATTTCTTGCTTATTTTCATAGCTTATTTCCTTTACCCTCCATTGTCAAACCTCCTAGATAGCTTGCCTTTTACCAATTAGTTTTTAACTTATCTTTCACACCTCTTTTAGTGTTTATTTTGGCTAGTTTCAACCATAGTTTATTTTAACTTTTGTTTTCAAACCCCCAACAAGAAAGAACCATAACTTAGGAACCAACATGAGTCTTCATTCTTCATCTAGTGTTAATGGTGAGGGTTCTACTCCTAAGGACCCCTTGTATAAGATATTAGATGAGTTGAGATCCCTTAAGTTGTGGAAAGAAAAACAAGAGAGAAAAGAAAAAGGTAAAAAAAGAGTGGAAGAAATAAGTCAAGATGAAAGAAAGAAAATAAGAAAGGAAGAAAGAAGAAAAATAATGAAAGAAATGAAAAGAGAAAAACATGTCTCCTATAGTAGTCATAACTCTTGCAAGAGCCTAAGTGAAGAACTTCGTGGCTATTATGAAGGAAGGCATAGGTCACATCTTAGACCTCACTCCCATAGGAGAGAAAATGAAAGAAAGCCTCAAGAGGTTAACATTAAACTCCCATACTTCCATGGGAAGGACAATGTAGAGGCTAATTTAGATTGGGAAATAAGGGTAGAACAACAACTTAAAAGGAAGTCTACTTCAAAATCTTATGGCTCTCACTCTTATCCAAAGAAAGACCAAGGTCAAGGAATCTTAGGGGTGAGACCTTCTAAGCCCAAAGATGATAAGGGGAAGACAATAGAAAAGCAACCCCTTAAGGCTAGTATGCAAGAGAAGACTAGCTCTATGAAGTGCTTTAAATGTCTTGGAAGAGGACACATTACTTCTCAATGCCCCACCAAGAAAACTATGATTATGAGGGGCCAAGACATTTATAGTAGCCAAGATGAGGCTACTACTTCACCTTCCTCTAGTAAAAGTGAAGAAGCAAAAGGGGAAGAATCTAGTGAAGAGATCTACCTCCAAGAAGAAGGACAACCTTTAATGGTTAAGGAGGAGTGTAAGGAGGTAAGTGTCTCTTCCAAGAGGTTAGCTAAGAAGGAAAGACATTTTGAAATAAAGACAAATATTAAAGAAATTTCCCTTCTTAGACAACCTCCACATTTTCTCCTTTGTAAAAAGACACTTGTTAGCATTGCCACATCTCTTAGGCTTGAGTTTATTCCTCAAGTAAAGGAGTTGTTGGATGAGGGTTTGGTTCGCAAGAGATTAAATCCTTGTGCTTTGTTGGTGCCCAAAATAGGTATTATTAGGCACTAAATCCCTAAAATAGGTGGTGTGATGAATGTTTTGGGTGGTGCAACACTCTTTTGTAAAATCACTCGTGCACCCAACATCTTCATGATTTGTGTACATAGGGACTCATTAGGTAGGTTTGTTCTTATTTTTAGTTTCAATACAAACTTAGGCACTCATATGGGACACCTTAGGTTTGTCATACTTTTTGGTAGGAATAATCAACATGAAAATACAGAAAAAGGTATGTTCTATTGCTTTACTTTTCTTAATTTTTTAAATTATGATCAAGGGGTTCCCATGAACCCTAAGAGAATAAAGGTCATTCCTGAGTGGCCCGCTCCACCAAGTGTAAGAAAACTTTGGGGCTTCCAAGACTTAACAAACTTTTACAAAAGGTTTGCCCCATGTTTTTCTATACTTGTAGCACCACTCATTGAGTTGGTGAGGAACCATGTTCCTTCATGGGAAGATGCCCAGGAAATGAGTTTTCAGACCTTACCTTACTTCAACATACTAAACACCACTAATACATATGTTTTTGTTCTTTTTACAGGTGTTGAGGAAAAAAGCCCAGAGTTTCAAGAACCTCGGGATTTGAGGTCAAATCCTTTTCAACGGGGAGGGAATGATGCAATCCTACCCCGCAAGGGCATTGGATAGAAAACTCCAAGTAGATTGGGCCAGAGATGCAAGAGAAGGCCCTAGGGTTCTTATGAGCCTTAGGGTAGATTTCGGGCCCATGGGCTAAGTACGAGCCCACTTATCTTTGTAAATATTAGATTAAGGTTTCATTATTTTTGGGCCTTGTATTTAGGGCTCCATAATGTAGGTAGGGTACCCTAGAAATATAGGATTTTTCAGCCCTTGTATTTTAGGGCACCTAGACTAGTTTTTGTATTAGGGGTAGTTTTGTAATTTCACATGTACTAAGTGGATATTTGATGTGTGTGGTTGGAAATAAATTTAATTAAATTGGTAGAAGACCAATCCAATTAAATTTTAGAGGGGGAGGTGAGCATTTGCTTACTACACCCCATTGCCACATCATATAGTCACACTTTGTGCATGTCCTTCATGCTTTTCATGCCTCATGACACCTAAGCACACTTAGTGGAGAATCTTGGAATTGATCTTGGATTAGTGGGCTGAGCCATAACTAAAATTCACTAATCATAATTAGTGAAATTTTGGCTCCAAAGTTTGGCTCCACAAATTCAATTTCAAATTCAAGTGAAATTTGAATTTCCCTCCAATTTTGTGTGACACTTAGGCTATAAATAAAGATCATGTGTGTGCATTTTTTTCAACTTTGATCATTTGAATATTAAACTTCAGATTTCAAAGCTCATTTAGAGCACAAAATTTCGTGCTCTTCTCTCCCTCTCCCCTCATTCATCTCCTTCTTCCTCCAAGCTCTTATCCATGGCCTCCTATGGTGGTGAGCTTCTTCTAGACTCATCTTCTCCTTGAAGTGGCGTCTCCTCTCTCTTTTCCTTTCTCCATTCCGCTGCCATTCATCTTCCAAGAAGTAAAGGAATCCATTGATGAAGAAGATCCTAGGCCTACAAGCTCCAATGGAGCTTGCATCAAATCCCTAGTCAAGTCAAATAGGATAACTATAAACAATGTATAACTAATTTGTTGGTTTGCATTTCTTTTTTTTTTTTTGCAACAAGTATTACGTACGCGTCTTACACTATTTTCAAAAGAGTTGTGGCAAACTTAAAGCAACAATTACCAAACAGGGAAAACAACTGTTATTTCAATTGAAAATTTCCAAATATAATAGTAGGGAAAAAGATGACAATAAATCGTAGTTCATTACAAATAATAGAGAATACAATTATTTGGGTCAAATTTTTCATTCCAATGATAACAATTCACTGACACATTCAAAAAAATAAAAAATAAATCACAAGCGCAAAACAACGAAAATCATACGCGTTAATATACAACAAGAAATCAAGTAATAACAATTGAAAATTAAAAAAAAAAAAATCTGATATACACCAAGAAAATATCATATCAATATACACTGACAGGATCATAGAATTTCATAATAATAGATATTACACTCAATTTAGCGTAAGAATTCTTCAATTTGAAAGAATCATGAATTAACATTTTATAAAAATAACCTAAAATACCTCCAAATTGATCCTCTAGAGATCCCTATACATGTTCCTTCTAATCCCCAAGCGTGAGTAACTCATCCCTTACCTCGATGTAGTCGCTCAAACGTTCTCCGTTAGCAATTGTGGCGTTTTTTGTGCTCTCTAGAGCTCCTCCTTTGGTTGCTCTATTAGGGTTCTTGTGCGTCAGAAGAAGAAAAAGGAACAAAAGTATTTTGTAAAAGCTGCTCTAGGTTAACATTTGA
Organism: Glycine max; assembly: GCF_000004515.6. Classification (NCBI taxonomy): domain Eukaryota; kingdom Viridiplantae; phylum Streptophyta; class Magnoliopsida; order Fabales; family Fabaceae; genus Glycine; species Glycine max. Next base: position 5,248,428 of record NC_038255.2, on the reverse strand, counting down.
TTTATATAGTGAGAATTTATGACCTAATTATTTTTACTTATTTATTTATTAATTTATTAATTTTATTTTATAGGAAAACTTAAAAAAAAACATGGCTGTTACATTGACTATTGTCTACTGAGATTAAGAAGATTGTCAACTTTGATCCATTGCTTATTTCTTGTTTTGTTTTATGATGATGATTTTATTGTTGTTGTGTTGTTATTATGCACGTGTATGACATTTCTTATTGAGTGAGTAATTGAGGAGTATGCATTTTTAAACAGTGAAAACTGAGATTTCAATAATCACTTTAGTGATGTTAGTTTGTTCTGCAAGACTGCAACTAATTTCTTTATATGTTCAAGAATGAATTTACTATCAAAACTCTAAAGTTCATTGACTTTATTCATTGAAATTGAAGGATTTGTATTCCTGTAGCAGAATTCTCTAATTGTAGGTGTTAGTAAATGGATTTCTATTATGAATGGTTCAGTGAGTTTGGGTTTAAAAAAACAACAAACTAGTGATCCTGGAAATTCAATTTGTTAGTAGCCCAATTTGGATAAATTCTGCACAAGAACTTACAAGATAGTACTCATAATAGAAGCTGCATTCTATATCAGAAACATGGACTAGTTGTTAATGTGTAAGCATGTTTTTTCTGTACCACTTTAAGTCTAATTGAAACTTTGGCAATTTTGAAGCTGGACCACACTTTGGCAATTTTGAAGTCTAATTGAATTTTGGCAATTTTGAACACACTTGTATTTCAATACAAGCTGGAACACACTTGTAATTTAATATATTTTTTTATTTAAGTAAATTCTTAAGATTCTACAATTCGATTCTATGAGTCGAGTTTACGGAGCCTCCACGATTCTACATAGAATCGCGAGTCTGACAACCTTGGTGGTAACTCATTTGCATCTAAGGGGTCATTTTCATCAACCAATAATAACAAAAAATTTCTTAACCTGACAATAATGGTCGCTGTGAAAATTTTTCATTACAATAATAATAGAATCCCTTAGCATGTCTCTCATTGTATTGGGAAGATGTCAAGTGTTTAAAAGGTAGATTAGGGGATCAAGGAGTGGGGTTAGGGTTTGGAGTGGGTGTGGGAGGTGTGCAAGAACATGTAAAAGGCTTGGGTTTAACCATTTTGATTTTGGATTCTACTAACTTAGCAAATTTAGTGGAGTATTCCTGAAAATAGTTTAGGACACATGAAATTCTAGGGGGAATTTGAATAGGATTAATGTTTTTGTTTGACATGTATTTTTTTAGGCAAAATTGTAAATTTGGTCCCTCAGTTTATCTCCAGTTTCGGATTTGATCCCCCAGTAATTTAATTCATAAATTTGATCCCTTATTTTGTAAAATCGTGCAATGTTGGTCCTCTAGGCCACAATTGGATGTTGACTGTTAACAAGTGATGTTGACTGCCACGTGTCATGTTCTTATTGGTTGATGACTGTCATGTGTCATGTTCTGATTGGATGTCAACACCATGAAAGATGAAATACATTGCTGTTTTCATTGACTAATCAGAACATGACACGTGACAATCATCATCCAATAAGAATGTGACACGTGGTAGTCAACATCGCTTGTTAACGGTCAACGTCCAATTGTGGCATGGAAGACCAATATTGCACGATTTTACAAAATAGGGGACCAAATTCGTGAATTAAATTACTGGGAGACCAAATCTGAAACTAGAGACAAACTGAGGGACCAAAAATATAATTTTGCCATTTTTTTTATAACTTTCTCCCTTTTAATTCACACTATAACTATCATTTGTGTTGTTATTAGTTTGGAGGATATGCTGTCAAATAGTCATTGACTATTGAATATTTTGATGTTTTATTTTTGAGCAATGAATCTTGTTATATGCTCAAGTGCACGTACCGCAACGGTTAACATAACATAAATTAAAATAATAATTTATTTGTATTGTATTGTCACATGTCACAATCTATATGTAGGGAACATTACAAAATTTCAAATATAAGTAAGCCAAATAAGTAACTCTTTTTTTTCTATTTTTTTTCCCAATTGCAAAAGACAAACAAATATATCATTGCAAAATGAGAAAAGTGAAACACACTTAAGGATGATTACACTTGAGCACAAATTAAAAAATTCATTATCTTTAGGCAAGCCCAAAAATTGTTTCCCTTTCTTACAAAATTAAAATTTTCACATTTAACACGTGTCTTTGCATAGGCTAACACGATGAAGAGTGTCTTCTTATCGGAAGTCAAAACCCATATCTAACTTGGCACACGATCTTCATTTTCTTTACTTTTTGCAAACAAAACCAAAGTTCACAAATAAACTACATAATATAGAAACCATTAAATAAAATTATATAATTTTTTTCTATAAAAATATTCTCGCACAAAAATTTCTAGATGCACCACTCCATGCAACAAAACTACAATCGTAGTTTAGCCTTGCTTGAGTGGTTAAGGAGTAAACACTTGAGTGCTCTACTCAATGAATTAAATTGGTTTCGTAAGAAAGAGATGGGAATTTGGAATAAGAAAAATGGCAATGAAATTCAACCTCTAACAAGATTTTGCATTAATAAAATAAATTACAGGAAAAATATTTAAATAAAACATAAATTTATTTTAATTATCAAATTACTAAAATCACAATTTGGTACATTTTCCCAACATTGTAACAATGATCACATCTCACCTAGCTAATCAAAGGTTTTAAATTGCAGTCATAGTTGTGATTTTGTCACGGGAATGTTGACAAATAGAACTACTGTGACTGCATTTACTGTTACAATGTGATCACACAAACCCCAAAAACCTTGAAGTTGCAATTGTGGTTACAGACCATTTTTTAAAACCTTGTGTGCATATAACCCTTCTCTAAATGTCTATAGCACCAAGGTTCTGATGAATTCTCACACCCTTATTGAACTGGTCTTACAGGAGTCTACAGATAGAAGACTACATCTGCAATTATGCTTCATGCACCACAACAAATTCTTTAGTCATAGTAACTTCATAAGAAAAAGATAATTCAATATGGTACAAAAAATTCACATATGCTTGCGCATTGCTTAAATCTTGATCATGAAGCTGGAAGACCAGGCATAAAAATTGGCACTCCTAGAAATGTGTTTTTAACACTCTCCCTTTGGAATCAATTGATGCTAAGCTTCTACTTTTAGAATAATGTCTAAGTAGATAGCACAGGCTGTTGTGATGACTCTTCTGCCTGCAAACTTTCATAGTACTTGACAAGAACCTTCCATCCGCTTGGGCACATAAAACCTTTGGGCGGATTCTCCCCACTTTTTGCAAAAGCTCGCATCTGGAAACATAAATCATCAAAGAAACGATGAAAATTTGTATAGAACACTTCTCTAATTGTCGAAGGATTTCAGAAACCAACTTGATGCTACATGTGATGTGAGTAATCAAGTAACAAAACAGGAACTTATACAATATTCAGTTCACTTATGTGTCTTACAGGCACATAAGTATAACCAATATCTTAATATTTTTAAATTTACTTATTATAATCGTATATAAACTAGAACACTAACATGCGGAATTTTAGTTAAATCTGAATGCTGCATGCCTTTATTTAGTTGTTACAAGTTCCAACCAAACCCACTTATATACATATAAATTACTTTAAGTTACAGCCAGATTCAAGTAAGAAGCAGAAACTAGGATCCTGACATTGTAACCTAGGCCATGTTTGGATAAATTTCTTTATCAGCACTTCAATGAGAATAAAATAAGAAGGTAATATGCATTGACCTTCTCCCATAAATTAAAATCAACTTATGCACCTTAACTTTTGTAGAAGTTAGATGAAAAAACTTTTATAAAACTTTTATAAAAGTTAAGTACATAAGTTAATTTTAAGTTATGGGAGAAGCTCAATTCATTTGACATATTGAAAAACCGTATTGTTGACAAATACCAAATTCAAGGTTGATGGAGCCTGAAACACCTAATACAATAACAGGGAATCAAATACCTTGGTTCCATATATAAAGAGGAAATCTTTAGCACGGGTTGGGTCGAAAAATGCCATCTTGTTTAACTTAGTGTCATAAGCTGCCACCTGTAATTTAAAAATGGCAAACCAGACAACAGTTATCATCAGACATAAGTACGGTCTAAATAAGAAACAAACAATTCATCAACATTCAGCATAACTTTAGGTAGCAATAACATATTAAACTTGTGAAACTAACTTTGTGTATAAATGAGCAGAACAATTATGTCATTTCCCATCTCAAAATAAGACATGGCACGCATGACTAAGCAGTTGATTACATGATTTAATTAGGCCAGTATCAACTTTAAAGAAACTTGATACACAATATGAAGTAAAACATTGTGAGGAAGATAGCATTGAAAGAACATATCTCACAGAGGAGCAAGAACCTATAGCCATATGTTAAAGTAATACTACTTACTCTGAATGGCAAAATGTTAAGCTTCTCCAGACCAGGAGCCATGTTGAGTACCTTCTTTCCATGATCAGGGTCATACAAATCCCTTTTCTCAGTTGGGTGGCCCATACCAGTCGGATCACGACCAACAATATAGAAGTTTGCACCTGCATCTATCCGTGCCTTGGCATGCCACTGTACTTCAGTTGGACCAACATAATGCATAGGTGATGGAAATATGGCAACGATGGTAGTCTCAGGATCAAGAACTCCATCTTCTAGGACCTAAGAAGAAGCAAAGAACTTGGTAGAATAAAATTCCATGGATTGTGCAATTACAAAATGAGTAGATTGCTAAATTTGAGTGATAGTTCAATCACTTTTCAAGGTCATTTTTTTAACATCTATTGTTGTAGCACATGCACATTATGATTAGTCTTTGTTTTTTGAGAAGAACAATGGGAATTACCTTGCTATGTTGCTCCATCCTGACATCCAAGGGAACGTCGTCAGCCTTTACGAAACCTCCAAGAGGATGAAGCAGTAAAATGGGATTTTTGAAGCCTATTTCCAATAGTCGCTTACGAGTATCATTCATTAACAAGGCACGACCATTGTGTACAGGGTTTCTTAACTGAAAAGCAAAAACTGCATCTGCTTGACGCTTGTCAAATTCTTCACGAAGTTGTTTGGGAGAGAGCCTGTAGTTGTCAAGACCATCATTGTATTTGATAGGTTTTAGCACTTCCAAATCTCCTCCAATAAGCCAATTTCCTGCCGGAGTAATCACCTCCTCAACATATGGCAATCCAGGAGCAGTTGTTCCCTAAGTTCTAGCTATTCTTTCTTCCTTGTTATGCTTGTAGATTTCAATACTGCGTAGGAGCTTAATGGTTAATGAAAGCCAAGAGACACCAAGACAAAAATTTACTTCGATAGCCAGTGCACTTCAATAATTTTATTTTCAAAATAACATCTCAAAATGGCTTTATGACTTACAGTTAAAGCAAAACAAAAGACTGAAAACTAAAGGGAAGCACTCTGATAAAGTATTTACATGTGAGACATGTGAAAAGACAAGTATTAACAACTTTTACTCAGTCATTTAAGGTCTTCAACTGAGGGTCATAGTTGAATAAAGTCAGTCTCATACAATCCAAACACACAAGTTACAACACTTATTGTTTAGTTTTATATGGTTATCAAAGTAGCATGCTTGTTGTGGTGCATATTCTTGAAATTATTTATTTTAGCACCACAGAAGAAAGCACAAACTAAACCCCAGGGGAGTTTCAAGCTTCATAAACCTTCCAAACCTAACTTCCCTTCATCCGTTTTCAAGTTATTCCCTAAATTCTTCAGATCATCCCAACACCTCTTTGGTTTTTTACATGTTCAAAGGATAAAATTATGTCAAAAGGTCTTTATGATAGTCTTGCCTATAAAGACAGTTAGAAAAATGTGTGTAGATCCCAGGATGATTTTAACAAGGAGGGGTTGTGACAACTGTCAACATATTTGATAAAGATAAAGACTTTGTGGGATGAACTGGTTACATTCGGTCATTCCCAAAATGAACTGCGGTGCAGTCAAAGAGTTAACTAGCAAGAAAGGATAAGGGTCAGTTGGTTTTTCTTTGGATTTAATAATGCTAAGAGTAATGTATCATCTCAAATTTGAACTGATTCAATCCCAAACCAGAGCAAAGTTCATAACTTGGTAGCAAGAGAGGAGGCTCTACAAGACTTTCTTGCCTTTCAGAAATTTGAACAATGTTAAGACTTAAGACCTTTCATGTCAATCAGCAAGACCTTACAGAATCTCTAAAGAATGAAGACTAGATACTGATACTTCAGATCACATGACAGCTTTCGACTTATATTGTGCCCATTTAAATCATTCACCATTTGGTTGTAAGTTGTAACTAAATATTAATATCTACTTTTGGAGTTTCAATTTCCATTGGCATGCCCCTTTTATAACAACCGATACACATTCCACACACATCTACCAAATCTTTCATGAACACACGAAACATACTAAAATAGACTTCCAGAGTATGCGTAAACAACTTCAAACAAGGTGGGAATTTCAAATCTATATGTTCCAACTTGATGGTTATATTAACATGTGAACAAAATGTGCAATTTGAATAAGGTAGTTCAATAGATAAATTCTTTGAACTGTTCCATTAACTAAGCCGAAAACTCAGCCTTCTATAAAGCCTCTCGTTCAGTTTTTCAATAGTCAGCAGAAAAGGAAGAGGGCAGGGGGGGAAGTCACCCTATTCTAGCGGCAGGGCATGGCACAAGCCTCAGCCATGGTTACATTAATGTTCACAAATAATCTACCAAAGCATATCTCTGGCAGCACAAACCAAACCTAAGTCCTTTAAAACTATATGGTACAATAACCAGGGGACAAATGTAGCCAATGTGGCCGCAATTGCAGTCACGAAGAGTCCCAAAACCTTAATGTTGCAGCCAAAATTGCCGGATTATTTTTCATAAACTTGATTGGGGGCTTCAAAAATTTACATGAACCAACCCTCTTTGCAATGCTAACTTCTCGTTAGGGATTCAAATGGAGGCACCATACTCCTACACAATTTCAATCGTTAAACCACACACCAAAATGCATCCAACAACACAATTGAACAATCAACAACAAATTAAACACCAACCAGAAGCAAAACTAAACAAAAAAATAATTTAAAAAAATGCCACAAGACCAACAAACCTTCGAAGAATTGCAACACAATCTCCATGAGGCCCGAGCAACCCCACATGAGAAGAGGATCCAATTCCCTCTTTAGTCTCATCATCAATTGCCAACACAATGGGAAGGGACATGTTCACCAAAGAACCATCCTTGACCCTAAGGGAATTGAAATGCAAACTCTGAAGATACTCATCCTCCCTCATGAACCCTCTCAAGGGACTAGCCCAACCTTCCCCCACAACATGCACCCACTCAAGATCAATCCTTGTGAGCTGCACCTTTGGCAGTGACTCAGCCTCGGTGATCTTAGCACCCCTCTCACCCTCAGAAACCATAAGATCAACCAATGCACCCCCATCAGGCTCTATCAAAGAACTCTTGATCATGGTGCCACGGTGTTGTTGCACTCTTGGCCTCACTTTACACGTGGGGATGATCAAAGGGTTTGTACTATAAATGGGTTTGGGACGAATCTTGGCGTTGGAACAGGTTTTGGAAGTCGTTACCTTGTTTGCATGGTGGTGGCTGTTGAGGGTAAAGTTGGAAAAAGAAGAAGAAGAAGCCAGGTGTAGTTTGATGGTTAGACTTAGAGACATGCTATAGTGGGAAAAAAATGAGAGAGAGAGAGAGAGAAATAAGTGGGTTTGTGAAGAGAAGGAAAGTGAGTAAAAACCACTAACGAGTGCAACGTAGGGAACACAGAAACAAAATAGGAGTATTATGGTATATTAATGTGTTGTGTTGTGTTGTTGTGGTATATGGCACAGTTTTGCTCACAACCACTACCTATGAATATGGCAAACATGTTGGAGTGATAAGGCCACGCAAGTGGGGAGGATCTCCATTGTGCTTTTTTTGAGTGTGTGGATGAGAAAAGGGTGGCAATCATTGCTCCTGGCTGCAACTGGCACTACTACAAAAGCAGAATTCAACGTCAGTTAAAATGGGTACACTACATCGGTTGAAGACTGTCGTTGTTTGCGACGACGTAATAAATTCGATGGCTTTCAAAGACGGTCATAGAAAACCGTCGTAGATATTACAGAATTCTAAGACGGGCTGTCGGTCACCCCTGTCTTTAGAACTTACTAGAGGAAGCTGAGAGATTGCTTCATTTGGGTTTGTTGTGTTCACATACAGACCCTAGTATTAGACCAACAATGAGGCAGGTTGTGAAAATTTTGGAGGTGGAAATTGACAGCATTGAGTCTGATGAAGATAACATGGAAATGAGTTTGCTTGGAAAAATAAGATCAGCTACTACGTGGTCTAAAGCTGAATGTGCTTTACCATACAGTGGTTACCCTTCTTTTGATGAAGTTAAGATGTTCAGTTTTAATTCTAGGACTTCTAGAAGTGGCTCAAGTACCTTTCCAGGATCAGAATCAGAAATCACCAGTATTAATATGTAACCCCCATAGTTAGTTGAATAATTAGAGAGTTAGTTAGGGGCTGAGTTGAAAAGGGGTTCAGAGGGAGATTCAACTCTTTCCATCAGTACTCATAACATTTCATACAAGCTACTGCAACTACCAAAATGTTTCATCTTAACGGCAATTATAAAATAAATCAATTTACTTATGTAATTCATCAAATAAAACTTTTACAAACAACATACTTATATATAATTTATTCTCCAGTTTATTCAATTACAGACACAACTAAACATGAAGACAGTAAATCTGAAGCTCAAATTAAACATCATGGGTTTCATCAAGTTCAGTGTACTAACTTAGACCAAACGCTCAACGAAACTGATAATGTGGCACAGGATGACACACCACTGATGAAGGATGGCAGCAGGCTGTTCCCGAAAGTCGTTCACTCACTACCCGCAAGTCAGCTTCATCAACGAGCCCCACATAAACCCCACTGAAATGCAAAAAAAAAAAAAATTACAACCCATAGCTGCAGATTACATAAGAAGGTAGACAAAAATCGTACTTTCTCTCACAAAACACACAATGTATCTTACCTTATGGAACCAGCTTATCTTCCTTAAACAGTACAATGTAGACCACGATGAAGACAACCAACAACAACCAAGGGCCTGAGACGACAATAAAGCATAATCATAACATGAATGAAGGAATATAACACATGCAAATGAAGGGATACACAAAGAAGAGATAAATGCACCCATTACTTTGTCGGCGACAGCTTCAAACGGAACGAGACGCAACGGACATGAGATGGTGGTTGTCGGAGACGATGGTCTTTGTCGGAGAAGATGCTCTGTGTAGCTAGGGCGCCAAAGCAATAGTAAGTAGTCAAAAAAATGGAGAAAAGAAGTGATACGGCGCGCCAACGTAAGAGATAGTAAGAAGCACGTGTCGTAAACGTGATAGAATTTAGGATACAACGACGGGTCCTACCAAAGACCGTCTTTGAATGACAACAACAACAACAAACAGGGGGCCGCCACGTGTCTATACTAAACATACAACGACGGCTCTTCGGGTAAACCCGTCTTTGTATGTTAACGCATTAAATCACGTGTACCACAAACAATACGAAGACGGGTGTTGCGGCAGGACCGTCTTTGTATCTAAATGACGAAATTGATGACGTGTTTATACTGTAACCATACAAAGACAGGTGTTAGCCAAAAACCGTCTTTGTATTTTAACGCCTCCAATCACGTGGCCTACACGTGAAACCACTAACAATCCAAAGATGGGTATTTGGATAAAAGCGTCTTTGGATTTTAAATCCTCAAATCACATGGCTGCCACGTGAAAGTACTTTAAAAACAACGACGGTCTCACCAGTGAACCGTCTTTGTATACTCGTCGGCCCACTCACATGCTTGCCACGTGCTACCATTTACGATACAAAGATGGTTCTTTCCAAAAAACCATCTTTGTAACTTACCCAGCTAAATACGAATCGCCACAACAGCTGGATTTCTACTACGGGTAGCGACAAACGTCGTCGTTCTGAAACCCTTAATTACGGATATGCCACCGGTTGAGCTTCTACGACGTTTCTTTGAAACCGTCGTTGAATTGCTGACGTAGTAAGCTGCTTTTGTAGTAGTGTGGGGACCATGATTTGTACTAAAAGGCTCAAAGCTGAAGGTAGAACTGTTCATTGTTCAAACCGCACCAAAATTGATTCAATGAGTGATGTACTATGGAACAAGGTGAGACTTGAGAGAGCTTTGGATTGGAATAGTATTCAAAAGGGAAGGAAAAAGAAAATCTTTAACACCTGTTTAGGATCATAAAATGTTGTTTTGGAGTGCATTTTCGACGTAATTTTAGAAAAAAATTGTTTCCTTGTATTCATTTATGTGAAGATGTGAACCAAAAAATTATTAAAAAAAATTAATATCATATTATTTTTTGTTACTATAGTATTCAGTTTTATCCATTCTCATCATTTTTATAATTCTTTTTTGTTTGAGTTGGATTCTATAGTTTTCAATACAATATCGTTAAAAAATTATTCAATATCGAAAATGATCACTTATTTCAAAAGGACAACATCATTGAGCCAAAAGGATCAAAATGAATAACTTGCATGGAAATTCAAACAAAAAAAAGATATAAACAAAGTGAAAACAGCATGAAAAGTTAACCTCCCCAACAACTAAATATTGAAAAGTCTAATATCATATTCTTTTTAAGTTACTCCTAAGACTCATTTTTTACTCAATTTTTATCATTTTTATCACTACTTTTGATTTAAACATTAGTTGAATTCTATAATTTTCATATAGTGGAATATAATGAATTTTACTTCTTGAATCAATCAAAAAATAATTCAAAATAGAAAATGAACATTATTTCAAAAGGAAAACATTGAGTAAAATTTAATTGAAGTATCAAAAGGAATCTTTTAAAAGATAAAAGATGAAATTAAGGTAAAGTTAAAATAAGAGTTTAAAAATAAAGTAAAAGTATTTTGTTAGTTATTTTATTTTTTAACTTAAAAATCCCTTTTAAGCTAAAATTTATTAGATAATTTTTGTTAAATTTTATTTTATTTAAAATTAGTTATCTAAATCAATAAAAAAAATAGGATTCATTATCTTTTTATTCCTTAACATTTTAGGTTTTTGTTTTTATTCCTTTTTTTGTGTGTGTTGGTGAACGTCTTATAACTTTTTTGATCTTTATTTTCATGTTAATAAGGTACTAAAATATAATGACAAAGAAAATTTAAGAACTAAGGGTGGGTTTGCTTGATTGGAAGAGAATTGAGAAGAAATATTTAAATTTAAGTAGTGTGATAAAAGTGTGAAACCCACATAAAAATTTTAAAAATTTCTTTCATTTTCTAGCAATTTGAACACAATCAAACCACTACTAAAAGTAAGAAAAAAAGTTAAAGAGACAAAAAAAGGTGGAAAAAAAGTTGAGTCTAAAAGCCAAAATCTTAACAACTTTAGATAATAAAAAGATAGTAAAATTATATATTTCAAATTTACATAAAATTATTTTAAAATATTAAAATAAAAAATAAAAAATAGATTTTTAAAAATTTTAATTTTTTTAAATTTATTTTAATAATGATTTGAAAATAATATATGATAGGTGATAATTGAATAAAACAAAGAAAGAATTTTGTTTGCCAATTTTTTTCTATATGAAAGAAGGTTGTGTTGGGCCACAAATGGTCTATGTCCTATGATAGAAAAAAAGGGGATTATTGTTGGCACTACCTCTTTTTCTATTAGCATTACCTACCTTTTCATTATATCCTAAGTTGTCTCTTGGAAGGAAACATAATGAAATCATGATTTCAGTGTACTATTGAGAATGAAAAAAAAAAAAACGGAATTATGATTTGTTACACACTTGTACAAAAAAATCATATTTTCATTGTTATTATTTTTTTTATTCCCCAATTGCACAATGGAATCACAATTCCATTGTATAAGTGTATAATGAAATCACAATTTTATTGTTTATTTTTTCTCACCCTTAATTGCACAATGGAATCTTGATTCCGTTGTATTATTTTGTTTTCACCCCATATTGCAATGGAATCATAATTTTATTGTATGTTTTTTTTAATAAAAAATGTGATAATGAGAAATAATAGTTCTCTAAAAAATGATAGTTGACAAATTGACCCTAATTAAATATAAATAAATAAAATTATTTTTTATGTTTTATTATTAATATTATTATTTATCATTATATATAATCAATTATGTGAAAGACATACTAAAATTGATATAACTTAGTTAACTATTACATCATTTAATATTCTTATATAGAATGTGATTTTTATTGATTCAACTGTTGAATTATATTTATATATTATTAAGATTATTTGTTTCAAACATTATCAAAATTGAACAATCACAACTAAAATTGGATAAATATAAAATTTATAGGGACAAAATGTAGATTTAAGCCTAAAATTTTACAAGATTTCCTGCTTATTATTTTTATACCGGTGTTTATCAACCTTAATTAATAAGATTTAAGCCTAAAGAACATTAATCGTACTTATCATCACTACATTCACAATATTCTAACAACCTTTTATACAAAAGAAAATTATGGCTTTTCATTAATAATTAAATGTTTAATATAAGTAGGTGCTCGATCAAAATATTTGTTACAAGATAAAAATGAAGTTGTCCTAGCTAAAACATGAGCTACATTATTGCTTTGTCTCCTCAAAAAACCCAAGTGATATGTTTGATTTTGAAACACCAAATAATTATTGTTGGATTTTGCAGACTGATTTTATTACCGGCGAAATTAATATTATGTCACTAATGAGCAATGGATTTATCTATAAAAGTTACGGATGAAATATTTCATCAAAAAATTACCAATGGAAAAATTTGTCGGTAACAAGTATTTATTATTCTTAAAAAAAATTAAACAAAAAAAAAATTGAATATAAAGAAGAGTACAACAACAACAACGCCTTATCCCACTAGGTGGGGTCGGCTACATAGATTAACTTCCGCTACACCTACTTTATTCTTATGTTGGCTCTTGACCGCCCAACAGAAAGCAATTACAAGCCTTGATTTTGCGAGGAATACATAACTTTGAAAAGCAGAAATGTTGAAATGAACATAATTACAAAGATTCAACTAGATAAGCCACAAAAATGACTTTAGTATGCTAGTGCTGTCAATACATAATATAGCATTAACATATAGATTAAGCCAAATCAATATCATTTAAATTGTACATGTAAAAGGCCCGTGTTCAAAGCTCTATAGGATAATCCGCAACGCACCCAATTTTAGGGCCAATCTCTTGTTAGCACCATTTAAGCGAAAGCCAGTCTCCAAATTGGTACTCCTAAGCGAAAGCTCTATAAATATTTATATTTTTTTTCAACTTGTCCTACATTAAAACTTAGTATCAAGAATAAGAAAAAATCAATAAAATTATAATCTCAATTAAATAAAATATATTTTAAAAATATTAATATTAAATAAAATAAATTAAATTAAATTTTTTTATATTTGAAATTAACATATATATATATATTATTCTTATATTTGAAATCAGAGAAATAAGTCTTTTGAATTATTTTTGCATGGGGATCTACATAAAGTGTAACTCCAAACTCCCAAGGCATCATATAGCTACAAAAGTTACACAAACACAAGAACTAATCATCCCACTTGACTATGATTAACAAAGACTTGCATTTCTTTAATTGACTAAAAAATGAAATTTACTATAAAAAAATGAAACAAAGCATATAGTTCAATTCTCACATAAGACTAACAAAGACACTCTTGCAAGTATCTTTGTAATTAAGCTAACATAATTTTAAAATATCTAATAAAATAAGTAAGAAAGTATAACATATATAAAGATATAGTCCTCTCTAACTATATAGTTCAACTCTCACATGGATATTCAGCTATATGAAAGCTGAATTTAATTTGGCTTTTATTTATTCGTGTTAGTATAAGATTTTAGACTATGAAAATTCACGTTAAAAATACACCAAGACAGGGAAAAAAATTGCTGAAATGTGTTTCAAAACATTGGTGTGCAAATATCACAATTAATATACAAAACATTGGCCTGCTTCATTAGATTGTTTTCACCTATAAGTTCATGTCATCGAAATGATCTTTCCATGTAGCAATTCCTGAAAAAAAATATAAAAGTTTATCAGTATTAATATACAAAGCAACTAAAAATGAATAATTGAAAGGACAAATCACAAGTTAAATGCATTGAGCCAACAGCTTTATTATCCATCTCGAAAAAAAAAAAACGCATTGCTGAGGCTAATCTCCTCAGCAATTATTTCATTACAGTCCATAAATCCTAAGCTTCTCTCTCCATAACAGAAAGACAAGGTTGTTTCCACTCTGTTTTGGCTGCAATAAAATTGCCCAAGTTGTCTCTGATACAAATACCAAACCCAGAACAATTTATCTCATCAAAGAAAGATGGAGGGGGAATCCACGAAGTGTGCTAGCTGCACTTGATGCTGATCATGAAATTTCTCCTGTGCCTTAATCCAATCCTGGTAGAACATATATCCATGGTGCAGAACGGTTTTTTTATCCTTGGGAATCAAAAACAGTGTAAGGGGTTTACAAATTATAAGAATTCACACATTTTTCTTAACCAATTGATATAGGCACCCTTACTTGTGGAGAATTGTTGAATCTGGCCATGTTTTATTCTAACAATCTTAGTCTCTTAAATTTTGACTAATTAATAAATATTTGGCTTAAACACATTTTTGGTCCTTGTAATTTAGTATTTTTTTTCCATTTTTGTAATTTTTTTTTATTTTAGTCCTTACAAAATATGTTTGATTAATTTTTCATCTTTAAAGTATTTTAAATAATGTTGTTTTTACTGTTCAAAGTATTAACTAAATTACTTTAAGAACAAAACAAACATATTTTACAAAGATTAAACTAAAAAACCTATAGGAACAAAAATGTATTTAGACCTAAATGTTTTCTATGTTCAATTTACATGTGTTTTAGTTTTTAAATTAAATTTTTGACAAACATTAATTTATATAAATAATATAAATTTGACAAAAAAATGTTTCTTACATAAATTGCAATAAGTATTTTATAAGCGTTTATTTTTAAAATTTAATGTAATATTTCTTTTTCAAATATTTTTAATATATCCAAATTATATCTTTATATATATATATATATATATTAATTTAAAAGAACTTGGTATAATTAATATAATTTAAAAAATGTATGCTTTTACCTATAAATTTCACAACATTTTACAATTATTTAATTTCAACGTTTTTTTTAGAGAATTTAATTTTAATATTTAATATAACATTTTTTTAAATATTTCTAATATCTTCAAATTACATCATATAAATTTATTTATAAATCCACACAAATTAAGTGTGTGTCAATATGTAGTTATTCTTAAATTGGAAAAGTCGTGAACAGAATCCAAAGTTTTTTTAATAATTATCTTTAAGATGATAATTAATAAAATTATTTCTTGAATTTCAATAAATTTTAATAAAAAAAACACTACAAACAAGTTAAATACACCGTAACCAATAGAAAAAAAAATACTCCTTATCTAACAATTAGCATTTATTTTACCTTAAATAATTGCATAATAATATTTTTTTTTACATTATTATTCAATCATAAATTCAAAAATTATGAATTTTATAATGTTTATTTTAAAATAAATTTTAGTTCATTAATAATGTAAAATTTTTTCAACGTAAAAATTATAACAATAATTATTATTATCATACATTTATTTATCTTTTATTTCATTTGTGAGTTATTTTTTTATTATTTTATATTACATCATTTATTACAATTATAACTTTTTTTTCTTTCTTCCTTTCTTGACATTAAGAAAAGTATAAACACTATTTTGATATTTGAATGTGTAAATTGATTATAATTTAGTTCATAAAAAAAAAACAAAAATGTTGATTCAATATCTGAATATGAAAAAATATGACAACTATGTTTTGTTGTTAGGTTTTTGTGGAATCATTGGACTGAGTTTATCCCATGTGCAGAATACTGGTATAATACATGTTACCAGGGAGCTGCTAGGTGTACCCCATTTGAAATAGTTTATGGTCTAACACCCCATCTTTGGCAAGGTTCATTCCAGGGGAAGTCCTAGTTGAGGCAGTGACTTATGATCTTATGGAAAGAGATGAACCACTTAATCAGTTGAAGTTTCATCTAAACAAAGCTCAGAATCACATGACAAAGTATGCCAATAATCATCACCTACCTTCAAAGATTAAGGAGGGAGATTGGGTGTATCTCAAGATAAGGCCGCATCAACAAGCTTCAATGCCTACAAGATTAAATCCTAAGCTATCAACCAAATACTATGGCCCTTATTGAGTAGTTAAAAAAGTTGGAGCAGTGGCATTTCAGTTGCAATTACTCGACACTGCTTGAATCCATCTTATTTTTCATGTTTCCCAATTGAAACTTGTAGTGGGAGAACATCATATTGAGGTAGAATTGCCAAAGGAACTACAAACCGAAGAACAAGGGATACAACCGGAACAAGTTGTGGGAATAAGGATGTTTGGTCTAGCAGGAACATAAATTCCACAAGTATTAATCATGTGGAAAAGACAACATGTTGAAGGAGCAACCTAGGAGGACAGATCATGATGTAACAATTCCATGCTTTCAACCTTGAGGACAGGATTCTTTTCCAGGGGGTATTGTTAGGCAAGATGAATCATCTATTGTAGTTAAGTAGTTGCTACGGTACAGTTAGGAAGAATAAGAGGAGAAGGAGTGATAGTTAAATTATTAGGAGTTAGTTAGACTCTGCCAACTAGCACGTTAGTTAGTTTGAATATGTAATAGCTTTGTGTAGAAGGAGAAAAGGAGAGGAATTGATTGTATTGAGAGAACCGAGAAATATTTCAGTATTGTAAGGGAAGAGAGTGTTCTTCCTTGTGTAAAGAGTAAAAGAACAAATAATAATAACAAATCATTTATCTCTGTGTACTATCTTATATAGGTTCTTGTGTGCATCTGTTTTCCCTCTAGTTATAGTTAATAAAATAAAGAAGATTCCTAACATATATATTGATAATATAAAAAGTTTTAAATAATTATTTAATTATAATTCAATATGTATGATAAATTTATTAATTTTTAAAATAATTATTTTAAAATAATTTAAATAATAACTTATTGTTAAATAATAATATAAAACTATTTTATGTTATTATTGCTACAAACACATTAAACTCAAAAGCCAAACTCATTTAAATAAAGTGTTCTATTCCCAAAAAGAACAAAAGTTTGTATGCTGTCTTTTTCAAATACAAACCAATAGGCAAGAGAGGTTTACGATTTGGTCATACAATTGGCAATTGTGTCAACATTATATTATATTAGTAGAGAGACATTCCGTGATGAAAATGCTGTTTTTTTATATTTATTTTAACTAAAAAAAATTAACAATCTGAGAGTAATGAATAGTTATTAGAAAAAATAATAAAAATCTAAAAATTAACAAAGAATAAAATATTTCTTTTATATTATTAGCAAGTATAGAACCAATTAACACTTGTCATGTGAATTACCCTACAAACAACAATTTATCCATCTTAATCAAACACTATTATTGATACGTTCCTATCTTCCCTTCCCTTTCTCTTTGTTTGGCATATAAACAAACTGTAGTAATATTCACATTCAACCTTCATCGTTCACTTTTTTTGGCTTCTAATTTTTCTTATCTTTCTTCATTTTCTTCTCTGGTTCCATATTTCCAAACTTTGTCCAACACACCCAAAATCTCTCTCGTTTGTTGGCTCCGGTGATTGTTTTGTTAAGAGAGATTTGGGTTCTGAATTCTGAGCAATTTGGTGATCTGGGTTTTGTTGATCCTCTCCCCAGTTTCAAATTTTCAATATTTATCATATTTTCTTTTCTCTCTGGATTCTGGGGTGTCTTGAATTATTGTTTTTCAGGTTTTGTATCATTGAGCGTGTGAGTTTTGCTGAACTAATTGCTCCAAAGTTTCAATCATTGCTCAACTTAAAAAAAAAAGGGTGTATTTTGTTTCTGACAGATTAGTTAAGCTGGTTGGTTTCAAATTTCTAGTTAAAAAGAAAAAGAGAGGACTTGAAAGCTGAAAATGACAATTGGAAGTATTGAGCATAAGGCAAAGAAGACAAAATCAAGGAAGAACAAAGTAGTTGTTGATGAGAAGACACCTTTGATACCGAAGACTCATGATGCTGATGCTGAAGGCTTAGATGAATTCAATGGTGCTTCATTTTCTGGGGCAGTTTTCAACTTATCCACCACAGCTATTGGTGCTGGGATCATGGGGTTACCAGCATGTGTGAAAAAGTTGGGAATGGTTCCTGGTCTTCTTGCTATAATCTTAACTGCTTTGTTGACAGAGAAGTCAATTGGGTTCATGATCAGGAATTCCCGTGCAGGGAATCTTTCTTCTTATGGGAATCTCGTGGGGGATTCATTTGGCAAATTCGGAAAAGCTCTTGTGCAGATATGTGTTATAATCAACAACATTGGAATGCTTATTATTTACATGATTATTATTGGTATAGACTATGTTCTTAAGCCCAATACATAAGATTTTATGAATTTAATTAGAATGCACAGATAGTTTTAGTTTTTTGTTTTATACATTGTCATTTGATCATACTTGTCATGTATGATAAGGTGATTTCTAATTAATTGTCATTTGGCAATATAAAGATCTTTACATTGACCGTGTATGGAAATTAAACTCGGTATTTATTCCGTTGGACTTGTTATCTAATTCATAAGTTAAGGTTTTAGTTGAACCCCTCAATCTGTTTAGATGAGAACTTTGGGTTGTAATTCAGTTTTGTGTTGTTAATATGGAAGGTGACGTGATTTCTGGAACATCTTCTAGTGAAATTCATCATTCTGGTGTACTTGAAGGATGGTTTGGAGTTCACTGGTGGACAGGACGTACATTTGTTCTTCTTTTTACAACATTTGCTGTGTTTGCACCTTTGTCTTGCTTCAAGCGAATTGGTGAGTGTTCTTCTCTTTCATTAATTGAAGTGAAAAATAAGAAGATAATGTTAGCACAATGTTGGCTTTTGACCACCGATTGGTTGTGCTTGTGACAATTCTTAGGTGTTGCTACAATGACTGTTGTTCATCTCAAATTACTCAAAAGTATTTTTTGGAAGTATTGGCAGTCAAGATAAATTAGCATTAAAGCTTGAGATAAGCTAGGAATCCATATTAGAAGAATGTCAATTGCTTTAGTTTCTATATTTCTCAGTTTTGTGATGGTTTAAAAATATATAGTTTATGGAAGAAATTAAGCAAACAAGTAATTGAAAAGTTAGAAAAGCTTTGTGTTGTTTTGTTTCCATATATGCTATACTATTAGTATGACATAGTAGACAATTAGACATGTACTATAGTCTTAGGATCACTCCATTGCTTTGGCACTGTATACATCTTGCATTTTGGTACAAATAACTAAACACTTTGAGCAATTGTTTTTTATTTCAAGTTATGTGATGGGACAAAGGTAGAGCAATTGTCATGACATACTTAGGTTTAAGCTTATATGTTATGACAAATCAATGAAGATTGTATGGGTGTGCTTTGTGGATTTTGCAGATTCGTTGAGATACACTTCTGCATTATCATTTGGCTTAGCAGTTGCTTTTCTTGTTATTGCTGTGGGAATCTCAATTTTCAAGATTGCAATTGGAGGCATTGGGATGCCCAGACTCTTCCCGATCATTACTGATGTGGCCTCAGTTTTTGAACTGTTTACTGTAACTCCTGTGGTTGTGACAGCCTATCTGTGCCACTTCAATGGTATGAAAATTTCTCGGACCTTTGTATGGAACTCAACTTATCACCCTTGTTTTAATGTTTTTATTGAAAACTGATACATGTAGCTAAGTTTTGATATTAACTTACATGGAAAATATTGTGAGGTCAATCTGGCAGATCCTTCCATAAACCTCACCGTGTGAGACTCACCCTTGTCCTTGTCCAACTAATTTGAAAAGAAAGTATTGATGAAAGTAAAATGGTTTGTACCGTGCATGTCAATTTATGACTGGCTAAAGTTGTTTTGGTTTGTTTCTAGCTGTCGACCATGATATTAAACTGGGACACTGGAATCGTTGGGTTTGAGAAAATGTTTTCTATTTTCATTTTGTTTGTTGATTTCAAAAGTTTATACAGAAAACAGTGAAAACAACTTTTTGTTGTTTTTTGTTTTCCCTTTTCATGTACAAATTTTACAAAACAAGAAACAAAGTGAGAATAGAATATCTGGAAATGTTTTCTGAAATGAAACGGCTCCTAAATTTCTTCAACCTGTTGATCATATACTTTATTTTGAGTTAATAATATGATGAATGGAAGTATACCTTTTACATCCTATGCTTGATTGCTTAAAGTGGTCATAGAAGGGAGCATGATATGACTGCAGTTAGCTATACTGATCTTCCTGTTTGCTTCATGGATACATAATCTGATGATTGCAATGCATACCCTCTTTATTTGCAGTTCACAGCATAGATAATGAACTGGAGGACTCCTCACAGATACACGGGATTGTGCGTACTTCCCTTACTCTATGTGCTTCAGTGTACTTACTGACAAGCTTCTTTGGCTTCCTCCTATTTGGTGAAGGAACTCTTGATGATGTGCTTGCCAATTTTGATTCTGATCTGGGAATCCCTTTTGGTTCTGTGCTCAATGACGCTGTCCGTTTTAGCTATGCTGCGCATCTTGTGCTTGTATTTCCAGTTGTCTTCTATGCAGTGCGGATCAACCTTGATGGTCTCATATTTCCATCATCTAGGCCTTTGGTTCTAGATAACTTCAGATTTGCATCAATTACTATGGCCCTTATTGTTGCTTCCTTTTTGGGAGCAAATTTCATACCCAGCATTTGGGATATTTTCCAGTTCACTGGAGCAACAGCTGCTGCAAGTTTATCATTCATATTTCCATCTGCCATCACCCTAAGGTGAGTTTGGTGCTGACTTTTTTTAGTTCAGCAATGTATTTGGTTTCCAACTTTTTTTTTATGTTCTCTGTAGGTGAGTATTAAGTACCCACAATGTAAGGGAAGAGGAAAAAAAAAGGTCCTATTTGGATAAACTTTTCCACAAACTCATAGGAGAAAAAAATAAAAGGGTAAAATGAATTGAACTTCTTCCACAAGCTAAAATCAATTTATGCACTTCAACTTTTGAAGAAGTTAGATGAGAGAACTTATATAAAAGTTTAGTGCATAATTTAGTTCTAGTTTATGGGAGGATTTCAATTTATTTCACCTTCTTATTTTCTTTTCTTGTAAGTGCTTATGAAGAAGTTTATCTAAACAAGACCTAAATAGAATTACATATTTGATTAATGTGCTTAATTGTAGGATTTATTCTTTAAATTACACAGAGGAAATAACTAGCCAGGGGAGATGGCATTAAGCTAATTTATCTGATAAATCTAAATAATTAGAATTCCTGACTTATCAAACTGCAGAAAATACTGGTAGTTGTGTTGTCCACTACATGCATACCACTAAGCCACTATAGTCAATATAGTCTATACAAATAAAATTATGCAAAATTGCTGAAGCTTTACCAAAGGAGGAGTAATGATTTAAGGATATTGAGATAGTTATCATTCCTTCATAGCAAGCAATTCTAGGATGAACAGTCCTAATGTCTATTAGGCACAAGCTGCACAACTAGTAAAGAACTCAAGATACATAAAAATAACAATTGAAAAAGACAAGAAAAAAGGAAATGTTAGAAGAGGCAAAATGCATTTTGGTTATCTCTACATTAAAAAGATAATAAAAACCCTTGCTGAAGTAATCTTCTATTTTATTCTTCTCAGATAGCAACTTGTGCCTAACAGCCACTTAGTCATGCATGAAAAAGCTTGCTGTCTATGCTTTTGCTACCGATTAATTACCTCAACATATTATCATTAAATTTCTGTTTTCTTTCTACAGGGATCGGTACAACATCGGAACTAAAAAAGACAAGATTCTATCAGTCTTTATGATAGTCCTCGCAGTCTTCGCGAATGTTGTGGCTGTATACAGTGATGCCTTTGCCCTGATCAAGAATAGTACAACTAAACGTGAGTGATTTCTTGAAACTTTCTACGGAAGTCCACAGTTCAGATATGTTCATACTTTCAGATGCAAGAGTGGCAGGGTTATTGGCCAACTAGAAAATCGATGTTTCTTGAGAGGATCTGATGGGTTGATTGTAAAAATAATGAAAGAAGTGCCCTGTGTACAGTTGTTCTTCAAAATTGTGTAAAGGCCTGAAACATGTTCAGTCTCCTTTGTAATATGCTCTTCTCTATTATAGTTCTAGAGGTTCTTTATTTTTCTCCAGAATCCTATTTAAAAGAGATTGAATCATGTATTTTAAAACGTTTGTTTATAGCTTGTGTTATAAATTTCCCTAGAAATAGAACATTTTGGGCACTTAATGGTATTGCACTACTCTGATTAAATATTTTTCTGATAAAGTATTAGTAACTATGTTTTGATAAAGAAGTTACTGAGCTATATATTATTGTTGGAAATGGGTTGAGGCTAACTCAACTCCAAAATTTAATTCAATAATAGAAGTTTCTCTAAGTCTAGTAAAGTTTTTATTTATTATATATTCCTGGTTAAAATTAAACATATACACTCTAAGGATTGGACATTTGAAAGTTAGAGCATGAAGTTTGTAGAGCAAGATTGTTTCACGCGGCATAACATAAAGACTAGCGAGGTTCAAATATAATATTAGAAATAGATTGGATTAGTTCAACACTAATGGGACATTTGTTTCACAAAATTTTGATACATTTTTAGAAATATTATTTGGAAGAATATAACATGAGAATATCATTCTCTGATATTTAAAAAAAATTATTTAGTTACATCTTAATATTTCTGGGAATAGTTTTTAAAATTTAAAGTAATTTAAATAAAAATGAAAGTTGCATGTGTATTAGACTACAAATTTTCACATTCCCATTGGAATATTTTCTTCCCACCCTTTCTTAATGGAAATTAAGATTATGTTCAGAAAGACATTTCAGTTATTTTTTATTTGTTTACTAGTTAAAATGTTGAGAATAGATGACCAACAATCCCAAGGAATGACTTCACTTATTCAAATAAAGTAAGTTTGACATATATAGCCTTACAATACAAACAAGTAAATTAACACCTGAGCAATAACCACCCTAAAATAAAGGATGTTATTCTATCAGAAAACTAGAAACAGAACACCTAAAAATA
This sequence comes from Glycine max, assembly GCF_000004515.6. Lineage (NCBI taxonomy): Eukaryota > Viridiplantae > Streptophyta > Magnoliopsida > Fabales > Fabaceae > Glycine > Glycine max. The sequence goes on along the minus strand of NC_038255.2, from coordinate 5,225,034 downwards.
AGACATATCTCATCATAAAAAAACTTGTTTGAATCTTTGGTAAACAAGTTTTTTTAGTAATTTCTAGCATTTTTTTATAAGTTACTTGAAGTGGTATTTTTTTAAAACGCTAGCTTCTAACTTTTTATATTTTGCTTCCATTTTTATCCTTAATATATTTCTCAAATTTTTTAATTACTCTTTTTAAATAAATCATGATTTATTATTATTTTTTATTATTTTACACTTTTTCGCAATTTCAACAGTTAGCTTTATCGAACGTTTATAGTTTAATAAGCTATATTTTCAATTTTCAACTAATTTTTCAACTTCCTGTTAACTTTTCAGCTTTCAACTAATTTTTTAGCTAGTTTTGTCAAACATAACCCAAATATAAAAAACACATGACAAAAATTGAAATTATAGCATTCTCAGGAATCCATGATATCCAAAAATATTTTTAAAAAAACTTATAACAAACATTAGAATATATATTTCTTCTTCATATTCTCATGAAGCCTTCAAGATTTCTTGAAAAAAAAGGCTTCCCAAAGCTAAAAAAGAAAGGATTGTTTCGGTCTTATAGGAAATTTTTAGTCATATTTCTATCTAAGTGGGACACCTTAACAATATTATAAAATTTATCAATGTTATGGAAAGTTATAAACATGGTTTTGAAAGTACTCCTTAATGAGAAGTTTACAAGATGTTGTTTTGGTGATAGTGAGGACAAGCATCAAATAACATGAATGATTATCTTATATGAGAACAAAAATGATTAATTTTAATTATTAGATTAAAATGAAATACTAAAATTAAAATATTTTAAATTTAAATTTAAATTTTATTTAACCATAAAATCAATTTTATTTACCAAACAAAAAATTAAATATTTTAAAGATTTAATTTATGTCATTTATAAAAAAAAATTAATTTATGTCAAGATCATCACCACAACCATTGCCACTACCATCACTATCATCATCATTATGATCACCAGTGGCGACAGAGACAACGATGATCATGTTGGTGGTGATGACAATGGTCATGACGTTGCTCACGGTGGTGGTGATAGCGGTTGACGGTCATGGTGGTAGTAGTGGTTGCGGTCATGATGGTAGTAGCGGTTGCGGTCATGATAATTGTGACGAAAATAATATGACTATGGTGATGGTCATGTTAGTGATAAGTTTGAAATATTTTAAGATAACATAAATTAAATCTTTAAGATATTTAATTTTCTATTTGATAAATCTTTTAGAGATTTTGTTGTTAAATAAAGTTTTAATTTGAATTTAAAATATTTTAATCTTGGTCTTTTATTTTAATCTAATAGTTGAAATTTATCATTCTTATTTTCACCTAAGATGATTATTCTCATATATATGTCCTCTCTTTGTATATATTTTTTCCATTCCTATATATAAGATTCAATATTTACCTAATTCATCATAGATTAAGAAAAGTGATTAATTTAGTTAGTAGCAATAAATTTATTTTAAATTTATAATTTTTCCTAAACTATCCATTTAATTAATATTTACCTCTCTTCTAATTGTTTGTCAATATATTTTTTTTCTTCTTCAAATTATGAGTATTTCTACTCTAAAAATAATTAATATAAGAAATATTATAGATTGAGTCTTATAAGAAAAAATAAATATTATTTTAAACTTGTATCTAATAAATAGGAACATATAGAGAGACATTACAATTTTTTAAAAAAATATTATTTGCAAAAAATGCTAATAGAAAAAATCTTTTTTCAAGGTCACGAACAGACTGACTTTTTATTTTTAACACCTTGATTTTTAAAATTTATTATATACATTATTATTTATTAAATATTTTATCTTATTAGTTTTAATTAATTAAATAATTACATTGGATTATATGTTTTTGGGCTTTCAACTTTTAGAAGTCAAACTCAACAGTAAAAACTGTCAGAGTTTTCTAAAACTTAGTTTTTGCTTGTCTCATTTTTTTGTCTTTGGCAACTGCGCCGTGAGAACAGGGAAAGGAAGAGTGCGAAGGAAAATTGCACAGTACCACCGTTATTTGCATGCTTTCCATGGAATCACATCTTTTGAGGTAAGAGGGAGTGAAATTATCTTGCTTATGGGTATAACATTAGTTGGGAGTAAAAAAGTTGGCCCTAGATCTTAATTGATTGTATATGTTTATGTTTGATTGTATGATATGTTTTAAATTCAATTGGACGGATTATGAATATCAATAGCATTTCATTGATACTATTTTTTTTTTAATGATTGAAGTTGTTTGTTTATAATCCGAGTGCGTCGCAATTTTTGTTCTTCTGAATATTTTGCTTGGGACTGAATGAATATTTCATATATGTTGACAGTGATTGCGAGAAAGGACAAGAAAAAAACAATAGGTGCGGTGTGGGTTGTCACGAAATTGAAAGAAAAAAAAAACAGAGACATGTGAAACTGAAACATGTATATGCATTAAAGTTAGGTGCAGCATCCCCAAATGTCCGTGGGTTATGTCATTTTTAGTTGTTGGATGTTGATACCACTGTTCTTATAGTATTTTTATATTTTTTTATTAATTTAATTGTTTAATGATTTATATATGTGTGAATACGTGCTTAATGTACTATTTTGCATTTTAAGTTTATCTACGATGAAACAAAGGTCTTGACAGGTTGGAATTAGCCAAAAGGCTTCCAACAATATGCGTTGAAGTTTGAGAATAGGATATAGGTGTTACGTGGTTTATTATTATTATTATTATTATTATTATTATATTGTTCCAAAATACTAGTTGATATTTATGATGTTGTAGTATTATTATGACATAATTTCAAATATTTTTATAATGTTGGAGACTGATAATGTTATAGTTTGATTTAATACATATGTGTATGTTGTATCCGGTAAATATTGATATAGATGTGATAATATGATATGTTTAATGTGAGTGAAGTATGTGTGCTTAAGATGTCATGGTGTATTTGTTTATATATTAGAAAAATGAGGACAAAACTTAAGTGAGGTTGAATCTTCCACGTGATAAGTTAATGAAATCATAAACATTTGTGTGAACCATGCATCATGACATATACATGTTTCCAAAAGTAAGTTAGTGAAATCATAAGCATATGTGTGAACCATGCATCATGACATATATGTGTTTCCAAAGGTATGTTTATGACTATGAGAGGATAAATCCTTAGTTAGGGTCTGACAGGCCTAAAAAGCCAAAAGATGTATTGCATGCTTCATATGTATCAATGCAACAAGTGTTTTCTTTCCTATTATCCTTTCTTATTTTAATTTCATTTATCATTCATTCTTGCATCATCTTTAGGGGTTAGGTGCTCGACAAAGGATAATCCTTAATAAAAATACAAGGAAGGTCTTACATGTATCAATTTTAAGGATTAGTCTCTCGACATAGGGTAATTTCTAATAGAACTAAAAGGAATGTATATCTTAATAAAATCATTGCTAGACATAGAATGATTGCATTATGCCCATGCATCAAAGCAAACATTTAGAATTAGAACTTCATGCATTTTATCTATTGAGTCTTTGCAAAGACATTTGGGAGATAAATAGGTAAGATAGACTTGTCATCGTGAGACATTAGGGGCAAGTATTCTAATAGATGTGGTTAGAAAAAATTCACCTAATTGATAGAGAAAAATCTAAAATAATACATCTTAGGCAAAAAAGGCATGCTAGGTCCTAACATTCTCATCTAATTGAATTTCCTATTATATCTTTTGTCTCTTATTAATATCTATTATTTTAGTTACTGTTTCTTTTTGCTCATCTTTTACCTCATCTCATCTTTTCCTCTTATAAATTAGAAATTATCCAACGCGAGTACAAAACAAAGTCCCTGTGGAAATCGATACTCAGACTTTTGAGTCTTTACTACTTGGACATTTTGGTACACTTGCCAAACGATCAACAAAGCTTCAACAAACTAAAAGTGAAGACTCTCAATAGATTACCGTTGATTACCATTGATGTGTAATCGATTACCAGCAACATAACTCTTGAAATTCAATTTGAAAAGTCATGACCCTTCAAAATATAATTGTGTAATCGATTACCAGAAATCTGTAATTGATTACCAATGAAGAATTTCAGAAAAAACTTTTTGAAAAGACACATCTCTTCAAACTATTTTGAAAAGGCACGAAGGGCCTATATATATGTGTGTCTGACTTCGAAAAATAAGAGAGTGATATTCTAAGAGAACTTAATTGCCAAATGCTCTTTCAACATCTCTTGGGAAAACACTTGCAAATCTATTGAGAATTTATCCAAGAATTTCATCTTGTATCTTCTTCTCTAAAAGAGAGAAAAACATTTGTACTTTCTTTAAAGACTTATCGAGATCAAGAGATCGTTTGTCTCTTGAATTGTGAGTTTCCTGAACACAAGGGAAAGGGATCCCTCGGGTGTTCCGAAGTTGTAAAAGAATTTTTACAAAGTTAGTGAAAATCTCAAGTGGGTTGCTTGAGGACTAGACGTAGGCACGGGAAGTGGCTGAACCAGTATAAATTGAGTTTGCATTTCTCTTTTCCATTATCTCATTTATGTTATTGCAATCAATTTTGTCTTGCATGTTTAAAGAACATTATTAAATTGATTGTTGCTTCTTCTTCTGCATTCTAAGCCTATCATTTAGAAGGGGGTTAAAAGTTTGTTAGTGGGAAATTTTAAAACTTAATTCACCCCCCTTTTAAGTTATTGAAGCCACTTGTCCAACACACTTGTCAAACGGTCAACAAAGCTTCAACAAACTAAAAGTGAAGACTTTTTTGGTGGTTTTTGGTTGACTGACCTCCAGTCCTTATCTCCTTCTTAAGATTAGGGCAATCCCTCCTAATGTGACATTCTTCCCACAATTGAAACAAGTCACATCCTTGTCTTTGGACTCAAATGTTGAATGATTAGCACAACCATAGTTTCCTTACCTTTGTGGGTTAGAAGGAGACGCTCTCTCACTCTCACCACTAGTAGGTTGACTAGAGATAGTCTTCTAACTGCTATAATAGTTGCCATATTGGTTAGCTGAAGCTGAATACGACTTCCTATGATTTTGAGCACTAAAGTTCTTATCTCTGACTAGGCCTACAATCATGTCGTGTCGTGTGTTTCCCTTGCCTTGCTTTCCTCATCAAAGATCTTACATTTGTTCGTATGAAAAATTGGAAAATCTCTTGGTAGTTAATGACTTGCTTGATCTTAGGTCACAAGCCATTGACAAACTTGACGCACTTTGAGCTTTCTCCTGTCTCCCCATTGTAGTGAGGAAAATATGCTTCTCAAACTTCATTGCATACTCGACTGTGGTCATGTTCCCCTATTTAAGCTCCGAGAACTCTATATCCTTGAATTTCATGATGTCCTCGGGAAAGTACTTCTCCAAAAAAATCTCTTTGAAGACTTTCAAATTGATCACTTTATTCTCAGCTAACAAGCATTCATGGGCATTCTCCCATCGAAACTAGGCATCCTTGGCTAGAAAAAAGGTTCCAAGAGCTACCCTGAGCATTAGGGCACGCCATAGCTTGAGAAATCTTCTTGATCTCCCTCAACCAATTATGTGCATCATTGGGGTTATATCCCCCTTTAAACATAAGCTGGTTATTCCTTTAGAACCTATCCAGCTCGTGAAACATCGGCCACTCCACTGCTGGCACTTTGATTCCTAAAGCTTGAGCTAAAGCCCACAGAGCATCAAAAATCACGTGATCATTCATGCCAATCATTACTTCTTGCATAAACCAAACCTTAGAAACAATAGTATCTTTGTTGGTCATCAATTTCCAACCTTGCTTTCCTAGCATGACAAGATTAAAAAGCGTGAAGATGCTTGAACCCTATACCTCCAAATTCTTTTTTCATTGTCAACCTCTCCCAATTTAACCGTTTATACCCTTGCTCGAGTGATTGTTACATACTACCCCACCAAAAAGAGTTCATTATTTGTTTTCTAATTCACCCTAAAGAGTAGATGGAAATAGAGAAATGCTTATACAATAAGTGGTATTGATTGAGCTACTAACTTAATGAGAGTTTCTTTATCCACCTTGGAAAGATACTCAGTGGACCAAGGATGAATACACATGGAAAGTCTATCTTTAAAGAAACCAAAGATTGATTTTTTCTTCTTCCAAATAATGGATGGAAGTCCCAAATACTTGTTTGTGCCAATGCTTTCTCTCACCCCTTGGAATGAAGAGATGTTTTGCCTCAAATTGTGAGAAGTATTAGAGTTGAAGAAAATTTCTAATTTCCAATAGTTGATTAATTGAATATAAAACTTCTTTCTACTTCTTGTACGAAAATAAATATAAAACTTAAATTCCACAAAAGAAATATGTACCAAAACTTAAGTTCAATATTCATTTCAATGCTAACCATAAAGAGAAAAAAAGAAAATGCATGCAACCATGGAAGAGAAAAAAAAATAATTACCATAAAAACAAAAAAAAAAGTTTGTAAGTATATTTACTTTTTTCACCTATATTTAATTAAAAAAAGGTAAACAATAAAACATACATTATATGTGTGGCCCGCGCATCCCGTGGGTTCCTTACTAGTAAAATGCATCTTCAATGAGTTTCTGCATCTCCTATTCCGTACACGTACTTACTTTTTGATTGATAACTTTTTATTGCTGTGAAGAGAAGACCAAGAGCTAAATTCATCCCCTCATTTTTCACTCCTCTCTTGTTCAACTAGAAGATTCAGTGTCTAAAGGTACATCAAGAACTTATTCTTATAAAATAGAATATACTTGCTTATATTATTTTACTACTTACTGGTCGAACTCCAGTATCTGCTTTCATTCTCTTGTTTTTCTTTACTGCGTTCTGTTAAATCTCTCTCTCGTTTCAAAATTTGGAATCTTTATTATGCTTTAATTACATTCTGGATTCTGGGGTGTCTTGAATTATCAATTTATCATTGTTCAGGTTTGTATCACTGTGCTAATGAACTGTGCTGAGTTAATTGCTGCAAAGTTTGATGCTTTTCTTCAACTTGAAAAATGGGTATTTTTTGTTTTTGAGAATTACTACGCTGATTTTAAATTGTGATACAATTATTTTTTGTAAGGTGAAGATGAGGAGTGGAAGTGTTGCACCTGAGGCAGAGAAGCTAGAATCAAGAAGGAACAAGAGAGTTGTTGATGAGAATGCTCCTTTGATACCAAAGGCTCAGGAGAGTGATTCTGCAGGGTTTGATGAGTTTAATGGGGCTTCATTCTCCGGGGCTGTTTTCAACTTGTCCACCACAATTATTGGTGCTGGAATCATGGGGTTGCCGGCGTGTGTGAAGAAGTTGGGGATGGTGCCTGGTCTTCTTGCTATAATCTTAACAGGTTTCTTGACAGAGAAGTCAATCGAGTTCATGATTAGAATTTCCCGGGCGGGGAATCTTTCTTCTTATGGGAGTCTCATGGGGGATGCTTTTGGGAAATATGGGAAAGCTTTGGTGCAGATATGTGTTGTTGTCAATAACATTGGTGTGTTGATTATTTACATGATTATTATTGGTAAGGACTGTGTTCTTAAGCCTATTGCTTCAAATTTCAAAGTTTATTAGGGTGGAGTTTCATTGTTGCCACTTGTTTTGGTTGTCCTTGATTGATTTCTCATCAATGTTGTCTAATTCAGTTTTGTGTTGTTCATGTTGAAGGTGACGTGATTTCAGGAACATCTTCAAGTGGAACTCACCATTCTGGTGTCCTTGAAGGATGGTTTGGAGTTCACTGGTGGACTGGGCGAGCTTTTGTTCTTTTGTTTACGACACTTGCTGTCTTTGCACCTTTGGTCAGCTTTAAGAGAATTGGTGAGTGTTTTTTCTGTCATTAATTCAAGTAAAAAAAAATAACTGGTGACTTATTATTTACTGTGTCACTTATCAAATTACAACTTTCTGAAAATGCCTGGCCATAAATTAGACAATGGTGTGAGGAAAATGACTGATCATTGAGATTTGTGTTTATAAATGGGTTTTTGACAACCAAGTTGATTTAATCAGGTTTCATTCCACCTTGTTTTAAACAATCTAAACAATACCAATATCAATTCATTATATTCCCCTCCTTAATTTCATCCTTTTCCATTAATTACATTCTAGTAGTTCTAATTTCCATACTGCTCATTTTTTTGTCATGGTTTGAAAATATATATTTTATGGAAGAAAATAAGGTTACAAAAAGCAGAAAAATTAGGAGAACTGTGGGCTGTTCTATTGCTGTGTATGTTACTTTCTTACAAATATGATGTGATGCTTGAATGACACAACAGAAAGTAATAGAAATGATTTAGATTCTTAGGACTATTCCATTGCTTTGATATTTCATACATCTAGCTTTTCATACCAACAAATTAAATCCATTGGAGTAATATTATTTGTGTTCTAGTTATGTGATGGGATCATTGGGGATTTCTAATCATGATATATCTAGGTTCATTTTTTATACTAATCGAAGATTTTATGCCCCTTCTCTGGTTTTTGCAGATTCATTGAAATTCACATCTGCATTATCAGTAGGACTAGCAGTTGTTTTTCTTGTCATTGCTGTGGGAATCTCAATTTTCAAGATTATAATTGGAGGCCTTGAGATGCCCAGACTCTTCCCGATCATTACAGATGTAGCATCAGTTTTTGAACTGTTCACTGTTGTTCCTGTGCTTGTGACTGCCTATATCTGCCACTACAACGGTATGTAAATTTTTTAGGCCTTTGTGTAGATTTCATTTCCCTTTGTTTTAGTTTTTATTCACATCATACTTATATAACTATAAGCTATTTAATAATTTGCATGAAAAATGTTGTGAGGTCAATCTGACAGCTACAAATTTGAAAATAAAATATCCTTGTTATTTTTGTTTGTTTCTTGCTGTACACCATGAGTTCAAATCACTTATTCATTTTATAGTTCATTCTTTGTTAACCACATGATGAATGTCTGTATATCTTTTGCTTCATATGCTCGGTTGCTTGAAGTCTGATATAGAATTTTCAAACTGATTCCCCATGGCCAAGTACTATTAAAAACGGACAACCATTGCAAAAGTTTCAGTTACAAAGGAGCATGACATGATTGCAGTTAGATATTTGGATTTTCCTGATTGCCTCATGGATATATGGTCTGATGGTTGTATTGTGTGCACTCTTTATTTTGCAGTTCACAGCATAAATAATGAACTTGAGGACTCCTCACAGATGCATGGTGTTGTACGCACTTCCCTTGCACTATGCGCTTCAGTGTACTTACTGACAAGCTTCTTTGGATTCCTTCTATTTGGTGAAGGAACTCTTGATGATGTGCTTGCCAATTTTGACACTGATCTTGGAATTCCTTTTGGTTCTGTGCTCAATGACGCTGTTCGATTTAGCTATGCTGCGCATCTTGTGCTTGTATTTCCAGTTGTCTTCTATGCAGTGCGCGTCAACCTAGATGGTCTCGTATTTTCATCATATAGGCCTTTGCGTCAAGATAACTTCAGATTTGCATCAATTACTATTTCACTTATTGGTGTTATCTTCCTGGGAGCAAATTTTATACCCAGCATTTGGGATATTTTCCAGTTTACTGGAGCAACAGCTGCTGTCTGTGTAGCATTCATATTTCCAGCCGCTGTCACTCTTGGGTGAGTTTGATCGCCAAATTCTTAGTTCAGCAATGAATTTGGTTTTCAAATATGGTTTTTTGTTGTATTTGGGTAAGTATCCCTCTAGTGAGTGGAATAGAAAATGTAAATAGAGAATACATATTTGATTAATTTACTTCATTGTAGGATTTTGTTCTTTAACTTACAGAGAGGAAATAACTAGCTAGGGAAGATCTCATTGACCTACTTTATATGGTAAACAATAACAGATTATGAATTGTCAAAATCCCTGACATAGCAAACTGCAGAAAGTGCTGGAAGTTGCATTCTGTCATGGTCTTCACTCTTCTACAAGCTTACCACTATAGTCTATACAAAGAAATTATGGGGAATTTTTTAGGCTTTACTAAGGTATAAGTGGAAGTAATAATTTTAGGATTTTGAGATAATTATCATTCCCTTATGTGATGAGTGATTCTAGAATGAGAAGTGTTTATTGGGCTTGGCTCTTCCAAAGTGAATAAGGGTAAAGTAATTAATTTTAGTCATTGATGAAAAAAATTAGCGGTTGATATTTCAACTCATTCTTGATTTGTTATGCATGTGCATGTAATATCGACTATTAATTTTCTCATTAATGATTGAGAATATTTAATTTACTTTCTAGAGTGAGTTGCTCACGAGGAGCTAAATCTTTATTGAAATGTTTTCTTCTGTTTCTGTGTCTAACAGCAACTTTCTCGTGCAAGAAAAATGGTTTGTTCTGTTTATGCCTTTTCTGCTAATTAATTAACAATTATCATTAACCATTTTTTTTTGTTTTGATTACAGGGATCGACACAACATAACAACTAAAGCTGACAAGGTTCTATCTGTCTTTATGATAGTCTTGGCAGTCTTGTCAAACGCTGTGGCTATATACAGTGATGCTTATGCCTTGATCAAGAAGAACAAAACTTATACATGAATGATTTCTTGAAACTTTCTTTGTAGTTCATAGTACAGGTTTATTCATACTTTCAGATGGGTTGATTGTAGAATAAACAAGAAGCCTTCATTGTAACATAAATATTCAAAAGTATGTGAAGGCATGGAAGTTTGCTATAGTGTGATCTTTGCTGTTGTAATTGTAGAGGTTATTGTTGCTATGCCTATATTTCCTAGATATAAGACCCATATTTGCTTGTATATGTGACGGTGCTTGCATTGGCTAAACATATTCTACATCGATACTTATATATAAGATCCATTTTTGTTCCTTTTTATAAGAACCACTTCAAAAAGTCTATTACATTAATTAATGACTTAAATATGTTTTTGATCACTCATATATATCTGACTTTTGTGTTTGATCCCTAATAAATTTTTCCTTCGCATCTATTCCATAATATTTGAAAAGTTTTGTTTTAGATTCCTGTTGTCAGTTAAGTGATTATTCGTGCGTTAAATATTTGATAGCGTGATTTGTAGCGGTTCAAAAATTGTTAGTATTTGTTTCAAAATCAAATTTAAATTTCTGACAATTGAGAATCAATCAAGTAAAAATAAATAAACTTTTCTTAATCATTTCATCAAACACCTCATGTGCCTCCCCCACCATCCCCTTCTTAAAAAATAAATAACAATAATTAAGAGAAGCAAAAGAACTTGAGGGCTTTGAGTGGGCCCATGTGGTGGGCCTTGTGGGGCCCAGGAGGAGGGTGTTGATACTGAGCTTATGGTGTTCGAGGTTGAGGTTGTGCTGTCAGAGAAGGGTGCGGTGGCGGAAGGTGTGTTGGCGGCCGATGGAGCGAGGGGGAAGGGGTGGGGGAGCAAAAAGGCGAGGGCAAGGTGGAGGGGCAAGACGAGGTGGATGCTATTGGAGTTCTCGATTTTGTTGCCGTGGAAGTCGATGGCGAAGAATGTCTTGATGAAGAAGTCTTCCTTGAATTTGACAGTGGTGTGGTCGATGGTGAGGTTGAGGACCTTGAAGACCCTGGTGATGACCTGAAGGAGGTTGATCCGGTTACGGGCACAAAGGATGAAGATGATGGAGTCGGTGGCATCGGAGTTGTTGAGGGCGATGGTGTAGGTGGAGGTGGATTCGTTGGTGGAAGCACACAATAGGATGCTCCGACCAACAACGATTACGGAACGGGGATGGAGAGCGAGGAGAAGTGTGTGAGAGAAGGGAATGGAACAAGAGAAAGTTGAATTGCAAATGGAGTGAGGAGGAGGTTATGGTTCGTGGAATTAAGGGTGTACGGAGGGGTAATTGAGTTGAAACAAATACCGATGATTTTTTACTGCCAGAAAATATAAATTTGATTTTGAAACATATACTAACGGTTTTTTAGCGGTCACAAATCGCATTATCAAATATTTAACGGACACATCATTATTTAATTGACGACAGAGATCTAAAATAAAACTTTTCAAATATCAAGGAACAGATTTGAAGGAAAAATTTATCAGGGATTAAATGCTAAAGTCAGGTATATATCAGGGATAAAAAACATATTTAAGTCTTAATTAATTTTATCCTATAATGCTCTTAATTAATCACAGTATTGTCTCCGAACACTAATTATTCCTTAATAAGAAATAACTAAGTAGAGAGAGAAATGAAAGATAATTTTGAAAGAACAATATACATAATTGACAAATTTAAAGTGATACACTAAATTAATCACTTTTCTTAAAAAATGAGAATTAGTTGAACAAGTATTATATATAGAGATAAAGGTAGTATATATAGAGATAAAGGTAGTAATAAGTAAAAACAAAATTACTATTTTTTTTTCTATTTCATTGAGTTGCTTTTATCGGTTATCTTATCAATTTACCAGACTACATCACATTTTGAATAAACATAAAGACAAAGTAACAAGAAACATGCTACAATAACACTTAACGTGCGTCACGTAATTGTTATATGATATTATAACAAGGTTTAACAGGAATATTGTAACACCCTCTACCACATACATATATGTACTAATAGTAAAAGGAAAACAAATTATAATTAGTTAAAAGTTCTTAAAACACATTTAAATAAAATCATTTCAAAATGGTAAAAGACTCACATTCACTTTTTTCGCATCATAATAAAGCTTGTGCAAATAAATAATAAAATTATCTCGACTCAAACAAGGTCGTCCAAGACTTCATGCAATAAATATAGAAACCTATGCCCTAATGTTACATTCTATCAGAGTATTGTGTTCCTGCATCCTCTAGCATGAGGTTCTCCATAGTCATTCATCTAACCATCTGCTCCCACGAACACAAAGTTCGAAATCATCACAAGATCCAAACACAAATAGCACACGGGGAGTGAGTTATCACATTCCTAACTAGTAGAGAGAAACGAGACAACTAGACATACATATCATGTAAATGAGATACAACTTACTTAAACATAACTCACGTAATTCCGCCACTTTGTCACATAACATCACATCACAACCCAACACGTCTCATTTATTTTCACATCATTCACGTACTCAAAGATCAAAACACAATATCACTAAATCAATCAATATCAATAAATACGCAAGCATTATGCAACAGATACACTAAGACTCTGTTGGACAAGTGGCCTCAGTTATCTTAAGAAGAGGGGGTTGAATTAAGATACAAAAACTATTCCCAATTAAAATTTAACTCTAGTTTTGGATTAACACTGCACCCTTAATATGAATTACTCAAAAGACAATTCAAAATAAACTTCTTTAAAGCAAAAGATAAATATCAATAAATAAAAGAAGTTTAAGGGAAGAGAGAATGCAAACTCAGATTTTATACTTGTTCGGTCACGTCCTGTGCCTACGTCCAATCCCCAAGCAACCCGCTTGAGATTTCCATTATCTTGTAAAAAGCTTTTTACAAACTCTGAACCACACAGAGACACCCTTCCCTTGTGTTCAGATATCTTTACTACTTAAGAGACTCCCGATCTCTTAAACAAATCTCTTTGAATAATAAGAAGAAGAATTTTCTCTCTTTAAGAGAAGGATATTACAATTGAAGATTGATCAGGATTCCTTATTGAATTTGCAAGTATTTTGGCCAAGGAATATTTTGAGAGTGATAAGACAATTTGGTTTTGAGAGGATAAGACAATTTGGTTTTGAGAGGATAAGACAATGTTGTTCAAAAAAACTCTAAGGAATTTCGTATCCCAAGTCACCTATTTATAGGCCTTTAATGGTCATTCAAAAACTTCTTGAATAGTTGTGACTCTTTGAAGTTATTTTCGAAAATTCCTTACTGGCAATCGATTACATAAATGTGGTAATCGATTACGTAGTTAGTTTTTGAAGAGTTGTGACTCTTCAAACTTGAAATTTGAATTTTTATGTCTGGTAATCGATTACACAAATGTTGTAATCGATTATAGACTCTTAAAATTTAAATTCAAATTTCTAAAAGTTGTTACAAACAGGTTTAACTTCTGGTAATCGATTACATACTGTGTGTAATCAATTACAGCCTTTTAAAATCAAATTCTAAATTTGTAAAACTGTTTCAAAAATCAATTTGGCCACTGATAATCGATTACATCCTTTGGTAATCGATTACCAGAGAGAAAATATCATATTTTTGAAATCTCAAAAAGCTTTTGTAAAATATCCTTTTGCCAAACTTGTGCAGCATCAATTAAGGAATTCTTTCTAAGATCCTAGGAACTAAGTACATCGTTCTTCTTGAATTTCTGAATTCTTGACTCAAATCGCGCTCATCTTTGGCATCATCAAAACTTCATATCATATATGCTTCTACAATCTCTCCCTTTTTGATGATGAAAATAATTTGAAATCGAGATAAACGATATACGATTTGATAATGCGTGCTCACAACCCTTACTCCCCCTTAAGATTGGAATTTATGCCTAAGTTCATGATAAATTCTACCTTTGTTCTCTCCCCCTTTGCAACATCAAAAATCCAAAAACGTCTAGAGAAAGGAACTAAGGCAACATCAAAATCATAGCACAATTCATCCATAAACTGATTCAATCCATAGAATAAACCAAGCAAGTCTTAATCATCCAAAACAATGTATAAAATAACCAAACACAGAAATAAGACATCATTTCGTGAGAGATCATGTTCAAAAGGGAGATTGTGTTCTAGAATTCGTTGATACAAAGAATCAATTAACTGATATCTTTACAAAACCTCTCCCTAAAGAAACATTTTTTGCTGTTAGAAGAGAATTAGATCTTTTAAATATCAATGATCTAGACAAGTAGGTAACTCATTGAGTTTTATCCTCCTTATGTTCAATAGATTGTCTTTGAGTGTAGTTGTTAGTGTTATTAATAGTAAAGAATGTTCAAATTATTATAGAAAACCTTAACTAATTCAGGAAAGTAGGGAAGTTTCAGAGACATGAAATCAACCAAAGCAGAATTTTAAAACACTTGGTAACAATCAAATGTTTCTCCATCAAAAAATTCAAGGTCAAGGTACTTAGGATCTAGAATGACTCTATTACATAATTGAGAGTAGTACCTCTGACGCTGATCATCTGAGGAAAATAATATGGATGATCAAGGAGATGGAGGAACTTGTGCAGGTGGGTCTCCAGAGGTTCCTTGGCGACGGTGACCAGCAGCAATGGTGGTGGAGGAAGATCATTTTCGCTTCTTTGATGATTCTACCATTTGAAGGTGTTTCAGCTAATTTTGATCGGTGGGTTTGGAAGAGATTTGGTTCTTGAGTGCTGAACAGATTTCTTAGATAGATTTATAGTACTCGTGTTATCACATCTTATAAGAATATGATCAAGAAATATTCCATAATCAGAAAGTTGTTGTTTCATCCAAAATATTTGAGCACAACAACTGCTAGCAGAAATATATTCTGCCTCAGCAGTGGATAAAGCAACATTATTATATTTCTTACTATGCCAAGAAACTATAGCAGATCCAATGAAATGAAAAGTTCCACTGGTGCTCTTTCTATCCATTTTAGAACCGGCAAGATCAGAATCAAAATATCCTATTAAGTTGCATGTGGAATTCTTAGGATACCATAAACCTATATTCATTGTGCCTAACAAATATCTTATAATTCTCTTAACGACACTAAGATGTGATTCTTTGGGATTTGATTGAAATCTAGCACACATACACACACTAAACATTATATCTGGTCTGCTAGTAGATAAATAAAGAAGTGATATGATCATACCTCTATATTTCTTAATATTTATTGACTGACCGGTTTCATCTTTATCCAAATAGCAAGCAGTACTCATTGGTGTAACCATATGCTTAGCATTCTCCATCCCAAATCTGTGAATCAAGTCTTAGCAATATTTTGATTGATTGACAAATATTTCATTCTTGGTTTACTTGATTTGCAACCCAAGAAAGAAATTTAGTTCACTCATCATTGACATTTCAAATTCACTTTGCATGTCTTGAGAGAATTCTTTGCATAAAGAGTCATTAGTGGATCCAAAAATAATATCATCAACATAGATTTGAACTAATAATATATTATTTAACTTCTTAATAAAGAGAGTAGTATCTACTTTACCTCTAGAAAAATCTTTTTTCTAAAAGAAATTTACTCAGACGTTCATACCAAGCTCTAGGGGCTTGTTTTAAGCCATATAAAGCCTTTTTCAATTTAAAAACATGACTAGCCTTATCTGAGTTTTCAAAACCAAGGGGTTGATCTACATATACTTCCTCTTGGATAAAGCCATTAAAAAAAGGTATTCTTCACATTCATTTGATAAAGTTTAAAATCCATTATGGATGTAAAGGCTAATAACATTCTTATGAATTCTAATCTAGCAACTGGAGCATATGTTTCTTCATATTTTATCCCCTCTTCTTGATTATATCCTTTGGCTACTAACCTAGCCTTATTTTTAATAACTATGTCATTTTCATCTAACTTGTTTCTGAATACCCATTTTGTTCCTATAACTGGGTAATTTTCAGGTTTCTCAACTAGTTCCCAAACATTATTTCTTTCAAATTGGTTTAATTCTTCCTGCATAGCTATTATCCAATGTTCATCAGGTATGGCTTCTTTCAAATTTTTAGGTTCAATCATAGAAACAAAAGCCATATTATTGCATATATCTTTGAGAGAATGTCTAGTGGTTATCCCTTTTGATATATCACCAATGATGTTGTCAAGAGGATGATATCTAGAAGATCTCCATTCTCTTGGAAGATTAGCATTTGCTTTAATTTCAGCAATGTGAAAATCTTCATTATTTCCATCTCCTTTACCTTTGTGATCTTCTCCATGAATATGCATTTCTTTTAATGATTTTGAAATATCATCTAGTACATCTTTTCTTGGAAAAATATCATTAGATTCATCAAAAGAAACATGAATGGATTCTTCAATAATCATAGTTCTTTTGTTATATATTCTAAATGCTTTACTTTGCAATGAATAACCAAGAAAAATACCTTCATCAGATTTAGCAGCAAACTTTCCTAAATTGTCTTTACCATTGTTTAGCACAAAACATTTACATCCAAATACATGAAGATGTGAAATGTTAGGTTTTCTTCCATTAAATAACTCATATGGAGTTTTCTTCAAGATTGGTCTTATTAAAGCTCTATTCATGATGTAACATGCAGTATTTATAGCTTCAACCCAAAAATATTTTGGAAGAAATGTATCATTTAGTAAAGTTTTAGCAATTTCTTCTAAGGATCTATTTTTCCTCTCAACAACTTCATTTTGTTGAGAAGTTCTGGGTGCAGAAAAATTATGTTCAATGCCATGTTCATCACAAAATGATTCAACATCTTTATTTTCAAATTCTCCTCCATGATCACTCCTTATAGATGTAATTTTAAGATTTTTCTTATTTTGAATAACTTTAGCAAGTTTCTTGATGCATGAAATGCATAACTTTTATGAGTGAGAAATAATGTTCATGTATATCTAGAGTAATCATCAACAATAACAAGAGCATAATAGTTCCCTCCAAAACTCATAGTTATAGAAGGACCAAAAAGATCCATATGCAACAGTTGTAAGGGTTGAGTTGTTGACACAATATTCTTAGATTTAAAAGAAACCCTTACTTGTTTTCCTTGTTGACATGTATCACGTAATCTATCTTTTTCAAATTTGAGTTTTGGTAAACCTATAACTAAATCTTTTGAAATTAGTTTATTTAAATGTTCCATGTTTATATGGGCAATCCTTTTATGCCATAGCCAAGGATCATCATCTTTACTAAGAAAACATTGATCATGGTTTTTTTTTTTATTTAAATTTATCATGTAAACATTATTTGTGCTATAGCCTATATGCTTTATATTCCTATCATGCTTGTTTTCAATAACATAGTTATGAGAGTCAAATGATACTAGATAGCATTTATCACATAATTGACTGACACTTAGCAAACTGTGCTTAAGACCTTCAACAAGTAGAACATTTTTAATAGAGGTAGACAAATTCGTACCTATTTTTCCAACTCCAAGAATTCTACCTTTATTATTGTTGCCATAAGTCACATGTCCGCTTTTCTTGGGAGAAATATGAGTGAATTTCGATGCATCTTCCGTCATATGTTTAGAGCATCCGTTATCTATGTACCAACTCCTCTTCAAGGAATCCTATATGAACATATTTATGACTTAGGTACCCAAATTTTCTTGGGTCATTGTGTGTTAGTTTTAATAAAAGATCCTTTTGGGACCCATATCATTTTAATATTATTGTTATTTTTCTTAAAATAACATGTAGGTGTACCATGTCCTTTCTTTCCACAATAAAAACAGGTTAAGAAAGGAGAACTATATCTTTGTGTGAATGCAAAGAAATTTTTGCTGTTTATCAGGTTTATATCCTAGTCCTGCTTTATCAAAAACACACCTTTGTTTTTCTAATATAATATCTAAATTATTTTTGCCAATAGAGAGAATTTGGCAAGAGAAGTTTTTAAATCTTTGATTTCTTCTATATATTTCTTACAACAATTACATGAATTAGATACTTCTATATTATCATACATGGTAGAAGAATGAATTGTATCATTTGATATTAAAGTTATAACTTCAGTTTTAAGATTTTATAATTCTTCATTTAATTTTAAAACTTCTTTTTCTAGATTTGAAATTGTTTTCTTAGAAGATGAAACCAGTTTTGCAAGTTTAATTGATTCTTTATGTAAATCAGTAAATGCATCTTGTAATTCATCAAATGAAATGGATAAGTTATTTTCAGAAGATGTTACCTCTTCATCGCTTTCATAATTCTTGGCCATCAGACTCAGGTTTACAACTTCGTTTTCTGAATCTTCAGATGAGTCCATATCATTGTCATCCCATGTAATGTTGGTCTTCTTAGTCTTCTTTTCATTAAAGACTTTCTTTTCATATTTCTCTATTCTTTTCTTGAAGATTGGGCAATCAACCCTCAGATGTCCAGGCTGATTGCATTCATAACATTTTGGAATAAAGGATAAATTTTCTGCCCTTTTCTTTGATTTAAAATTTGATCTTCTTTGATTTCCTCTGACTCTTAGAAATTTGTTGAATCTTTTTACAAATAGACTGAGATCATCATCTTCGTCTATTTCGATTGAATCCTCCTTATCACTTCCTTCTTGGGTTGATGATGAAGCTTTAAGAGCAATTCCTCTCTTTTTCTTATCATTCTCCTCATGTTGATTCAATCTCATCAATTCCATTTCATGTTCCTGTAACTTTCCAAACAAAGTAGCAAGAGACATGTTAGATAGATCTCGTGATTCAGTAATGGTTGTTACCTTGGGTTGTCATTCCCTGCTTAAGCATCTCAAAACTTTTTTGATAAGATCTTCATTTGGAAATATTTTTCCTAAAGATGCAAGATGATTAATTATGTGTGTGAACCTCTTTTGCATGTCTTGTATGCTTTCATTTGGATTCATTCTAAATAATTCATATTCATGTGTCAATGTATTTATCCTAGATCTTTTTACATCTGTTGTATCTTCATGTGTTACCTGTAGGGTATCCCACATATCTTTTACATTTTTACAATTTGATACCTTAAAGTACTCATTCATTCCTAAAGCATATGTAACTACATTTTTGGCTTTTAAATTGTATTAAACTAATTTCTTTTCCTCCTCACTCCATTCTTGCCTAGGTTTTTCTATGGTTGTATTTCCTGCAATCATAGTGGGAATGTAGAGCCCAATTTCTATGGCTTCCTAGATATTTAGATCTCTAGCCTCTATAAAAATTTGCATGCGGGTTTTCCAATAATGGTAACCCATGCCATTAAAAATAGGAGGCCTATTTATAGAATTCCCTTCGGGAAATAAATAGTTTGATGATGTCATTATTCTTGAAGCTTCTAAACTTTATACAAGAGTCAAGCTCTAATACCACTTGTTGAACAAGTGACCTCAGTTATCTTAAGAAGGGGGGGGGGGGTTGAATTAAGTACAAAAACTATTCCCAATTAAAATTTAACTCTCTTTTTGGATTAACACTGCACCCTTAATATGAAGTACTCAAAAGAAAATTCAAAATAAACTTCTTTAAAGCAAAAGATAAATATCAATAAATAAAAGAAGTTTAAGGGAAGAGAGAATGCAAACTCGGATTTTATACTAATCCGGCCACGCCCTGTGCCTACATCCAATCTCCAAGCAACCCGCTTGAGATTTCCACTATCTTGTAAAAAAATTTTTACAAACTCCAAACCACACAGGGACACCCTTCCCTTGTGTTCAGATACCCTTACAACTTAAGAGACCCTCAGTCTCTTGAACAAATCTCTTTGAATAAGAAGAAGAAGAATTTTCTCTTTTTAAGAGAATGATATTACAATTGAAGGTCGATCAAGATTCCTTATTGAATTTGCAAGTGTTTTGGCCAAAGAATATTTTGAGAGTGATGAGACAATTTGGTTTTGAGAGGATAAGACAATGTTGTTCAGAAAAACTCTAAGGAATTTCGTATCCCAAGTCACCTATTTATAGGCCTTTGATGGTCATTCAAAAACTTCTTGAATAGTTGTGACTCTTGACAATTATTTTCGAAGATTCCTTACTGGTAATCGATTACACAGTTAGTTTCTGAAGAGTTGTGACTCTTCAGACTTGAAATTTGAATTTTTATGTCTGGTAATCGATTACACAAATGTTGTAATCGATTACAGGCTTTTAAAATTTTAATTCAAATTTCTAAAAGTTGTTACAAACAGTTTTAACTTCTGGTAATCGATTATAGCCTTTTAAAATTAAATTCAAAATTTGTAAAATTGTTTCAGAAATCAATTTGGCCACTGATAATCGATTACAACATCTGGTAATCGATTATTAGAGAGAAAATATCATATTTTTGAAATCTCAAAAAGCTTTTGTAAAATATCCTTTAGTCAAACCTGTGCAGCATCAATTAAGGAATTCTTTCTAAGATCCTAGGAACTAAGTACATTGTTCTTCTTGAATTTCTGGATTCTTGACTCAAATCGCGCTCATCTTTGACATCATCAAAACTTCATATCACATATGCTTCCCAATTTGATCCCCTAAGGATTCCTACACATGTTCATTCCAACCCCAATTGCGATAAACTCATCCCTTACCTCTAAGCGGGTTCACGTGTATTCCGGTAGTGATAGTGGCATCTCTAACGGTTCCCTAACATTCCTCAAGCTTTTCCTCTAGTTGCTCTGATAAGGTTTCCAAACGTTAGAGAAGGAGAAGAGATTGAAGCCTTCATTTTGTACTGTCTTCATGCGATTTACTTTTCTCTCCGCATGAATAATATTTTGCAAATCCCAACAGTGAAGGTGTGAGGAATTGAATCGTGAACCAGGTGTCTAAATTTCACGACGATTCAACTGTTAACAAGTTCAAGATCGTAGTTTTAATGGACAGGTTTTGGGTCTCTGCGGGAAAGGAGAAGGTTACGATGCGAAGGTAATTTCTATCACCTCCTACATGTTTTTGCAATTTTCAACGGTGAGAATGTTTGGAAATGAGTTCCGAACCTGCTGCTCAAATTTCACTACGATCCAATGGTTAACAAGTCTGAGATCGTCATTTTACTAAGATAGGTTTGAGTGTATGCGGGAAGAGAGGATTTTGGGAGGAGGAGAAGGAAAAACGAAATTGAGAGGAAGAGAAAGCACACAGACTTTCATCGTCATTTAAAAACTGACCTAACATGTCTCTATTTATAGCTAGGTACTTTCAGCCTATTTATTTACTCTATTTTTTATTATTTTATAAACAAATACTCTATTTTATTTTCTATCAAATGAATAAATCAAATATCCTTTTTATTTTCCTTCAAACCATTATTTTAATAAAATTATTTCTCCTTATTTATTTAATTACAAAAATCTCATCATTTTTTTTAAAACTATTTATTTTAAATGAAAAACATTTTTAATTTATTTCACGAAAAAATGGGATGTTATAAATATCACCGTAAAGTCACATTTTATGTTTCAAGAACTAACTTAATTTAAAGAAAAATGCATATCAGCACCCTAAAAATTTGGTTCATATGAGATATAGTCCCAACCTTTGAAAAAGTTTATGTTGAAACTCAAATCTTTTTAAGTAACACTCTGAATCATCGAACTATAATAATATACACAATCAACCAATATTTATCCAATTTAAAAAAGAATCAGAAGAAATAGTTTGATTCTCTTATTTTTATTTCTCGAACGGAGAGATCTATGAATCGGAATCCGACTTTTTTTTTTAAAAAAAAATTCTTAAAAATCAATAAAATTTTGTCACTTGATTAATATTTTTCCAAAACTGTCCATGTGACTAAGACTAACTCATGCCTCTTTACCCCTCAATTAGCACTCTGCTTCCCATTTAGATTTCGACCCTATATCCTTAACTTAATTCCTAATAACTGCACCGTCTGGTTTTCCTTCATCTTCTTGTCTCACCTAACATCTGTGCCATGCATTATCCAATAGTAACTATAAATTTCAAAATCTATCTTATGGTATATAATAGAAAATTCAACCTTTTCATTTTGGTTTGCCATAACACTTGAGAACAATCTCCAATTAACGTATAAAAAATAAATAAGGAAAACTAATCGATCACATTGCCCCAAATGGCTTATACAGTCTACTATGAATATTTGAATATTTAATAATTACCATTGGCAACTAACCAGATTATTTGGTTTTTTAATAGCATAGTAAAAAATAAAAAATAAACTGTCCTTTTTCTGATTATTATACACAACGTACTGAATAACTGGATCCTCCAAACTATGCAGACTGTTAGTGAAAGAAAAAAGCATATAAAAAAGGAGCAAAATCTTATAGGACAAGAGGGAACAACTGAAGAACAGCATAGCAATGGCCGTTGTTACCATCAAAGTTAAATCGTGCATGCTATTTGACATCAAAATGATTTTTGTCTACAACTACACAGAATGTTACAAACTCTCATCCCAGCCTATGTAGTATGTACAACCTCTACCCTGTAGCAAACCCTACATCTTTGGACAGAATATATACAGCAAATGAATTATACAATCATGGGTTACCAATATTGGCCACAAAAGGGACTAGCTTTTTCTGGTCCTTTCTCTTACCTAACGCACTTCTGTCCAATACCCGACCAATTATCAGGCGAGTATTCTGCAGAGCAACCTCTCTTGGTGACATCCCAGACTCAGTTGACCCAACGTGTCCAGGAGTAGAAACTGAGCCTAGTCCTGATCCAAAACCATACTGCAGAGGGCCACTGCGGGCCTTGAATGAGGTTTGTGGAGCAAGCAACTTTTCTTCAGTTCCACCAATTCCATTCTCCAATGAACCAGGTTCATATGGATGAGAACCAGTCAATGAACTGCAACTTTGTAGAAGGGCTTCTAAGACACTTAGTGCCTCCCAACACAAAGTGCTTTCTACCAATTGGGATACAATTGCATAAATATGTGGACTCTGGGTAGCATCCATTGGTGTGTGCTGGAGGAGAGCTTTGAGCATAAGTAGAATCACACGTTGATACTCCACCGGTCCTTTTTCCAGAAGCCTTAATAAGTGTCCAAAGGCCAAAGTTGAATGTTTTGGAAACCATTCATTGCATAGAAGTGGTGAAACACAAGCCAGAAAATTATCAACACTCTTAATCTCACCACGAGAGTAAATCATAAATACAGTAGCTAATTCATCAAAAGATTTTGCTCGACACCAAATTGCAATATTGGCAGCAACAGAACAAGCCTTTTGATATTGATGTTGGAGTGGTGAAGCTGGACCTATCACTATGTCTTTGCTAAGTTGAAGACAGAGCCAGGGGAGTAATCCTATGATGTGCATCAGGAGTCTAGTCTCAGCATCACCAAATATAGAATCACATGAATGAACTGTTATACGAGAGAGGACATCAATAGAGACACTGTGACTGACACTTGACATAAGTCCTTTAAGAACAAGAGGCTGCACCCCTTCATATGTTGGCAAACTCCCCTCTTGTAGAGGTTCATAGCTACTTTTAGATTCTGTGCGCTGAAATTCTCCTAAATCACTAGTAGTAAGTTCATCTCTGGGCATACTTGAAAGGAGTACATTTTCTGTTGTACGATCACGGAAAGATAAACGATCAATCACATGAGAGAAAAGCTCTAGAACCTGGCGGTAGACATGGACAAAATCCGTGTGCATCATAGCAACACACCCCCAAAATAGCTGAGGATAGAGTATCACCTTCTCTGGCTCCATATTCTCCACCATAACTTGCAATGTCATCAAAATTTCCATAACAAATCCCAAAACTTGAGGTACAGGATTTCCCAGACATCTATGGAGGCACCGTAGAAGGGATACACAAGCATCACTTGTTACACTAGGTCGAAGTGCTCTATAGATCTGATGTGAACGACAGGCAAGGTGTCTTGATGTACACTCCATAGCCCATCTAAGTGCTTCTTCTCCCCAAGTCTCCCGAAGATCTCCTTGGAAGAAGATGGCATCCACCATGCTCTGAACTAAGGCAGAAAGAAGTGCTGCACTTGGAAGCTCAGTTCTGACAACTGTTGGATCTTCATTCTCCCACATCATGCTTCCTCGCTTTGATTGTACATATTTAATTAAGCTCACAACCTGCTGCTTGTTCTCCCTATCATTATTTTCCACCTCATACTGCTCCAAGTGGCGGCCTGCTAGGGAATATAGCAGATTAACAAGTAAATGCTGGCAATGCTCTAGTACAATGTCTTCTGAGCTATCCATTGAAACAAAGATAACATGAAAGAGTAGAGGCAAGTATTGGCGGAAATCTTCATCATTCTCATATGCAATTTCAGCAAGAAGAATCAGTGCTATATCTGCATGCGTAAGTGAGTGCTGCTGATGTCCCTGCAGAGCTGATTGAAGTTCTTTTGGATTCACAGCATGCATAGCACTCCCAGTATGCAGTCCATCTTCACCTGAGTTTGGAGTGTCAACAAGATAATCTCCACTGTCTCGTGAAACATGGCGGCTACGCAAACTCCCTGTTGAGCTTCTAACACCCATCAAGGGTCCTGACATATTAACCAAGGCTGGAAGGAGCTGCCCTGATCGCCCAGCATTTACTGGGACAATATTCAACTCTGGAGGCATTGGACTTAATGGGCCTGATACACTCCGGCCTGTCATGCCTGCCGTTCTCCAGCTCAAGCTCCCACTAACATTTCTTAGTGGACCATCAAGAGAACCTCTTACAAGCAATGGAGACATGTGTGGTTGGTTATCCATAACTGATGTCATTTGGGCCACAGCCGGACCTTGTGAGAATTCTAGCACAAAATTTGCACTGGCATCACCCTTACTTGTAACCGGCTCAATGCTATCCTCTAGAAGTCGCTGAGACAATTGGAAAACTAGGTGATCTATAGTCCGTTGAGGGCATATTCGTGCTAAATATAGACTTACCCGTTTTGCAACGCTGAAGTATGTAGCAAATGCACCACTTATTTCAGTTGATGCATTTGAATCACAATCTTCAATGCCTTTTGTGATCAAGAAATCTAAAACAGGGCTGATATTCCTATTTTTGCTTGCAATTGTGCTCCAAAGTTTCTCAATTTCATCGGGAAATTGGTCTCCATGCCGCCCTGTTACATAGTAGAGACTTTTCAATAACCTTTCACTCCATCCTTCCTTGAGTTTCCAGAAATTAAGGTTCTCAATCCATGGAGCCATGCATGTTAAGACCTGATGCTGTGCAATTATATCAACAGCATCTAACTGCCTCAGCATAATCTCCTCACAAAGAAGTTGGCTTAATTCAGGATGATCTTTGGCAAGTTTACAGGAAAGCTTGTATTGGAATTGTTGGTAGGAATCAGGAAGATTACCAACAACAGCAGCTCGATAACTTCCTGAGCCCTCAATGCCATCCTCAGCCCATTCACGAACAGAAAGTGTCTCCAGCATCTGAAGGGCATCGTCCCGAATTTGTCTTGATGGGTCTACTACCTTGTAAAGGATCAGACTCAATAATCTCTGTATTTCACAGTTTGGTATCTCTTGGCGCATGTAGACCTCAGCCAGTACACTGAAGTACCCATCGGCTACAGAAGAATTAGAGTGGTAGCACTGCAGAAATCAATAAGTTGTATAAGCTATAATGCCAGCATGACAAAACAGATAACTCCACAAGAGAAATAATACAAGGAAAAAATTATCTGAAAAGCAGGAAATCAAATAGATAAAATGAATAGCTCGGCCAAAGATCAGAAGGGCATGGCTTAAGGAAATTAGATCTGGAAAAAATTTAACAAAACTGCATATAGACCAAAGTGATCTTTCCTCCCCATTCATGTTATTTGCCTTCCAGGTTTACAGCTTCCTGAAGATGTCTCAAACTTGCAATCTTAAAATTTGAATAAATATCAAAAGAAAATCATACACAATTAAGAACAGGGCATAGTGTCATATGGAGACCACATACAAATTGGCCATTCTCCAGACAAACGATGACCAAAACAGGTGGTATGATTGAGTTTGGTGGCATATGTTAATGCCTTTCAGATTAATGCATCACAATTTAAAATGGTGAGAGCTATGGGACTACACTTATGTAGTTTACAATGAAGTTGACTACACCTAGACCTTTTAAAAAGTAAACTGAAACAATTACAAAAGTGCTTCAAAACCCGGCGTTCTCCTTCCCTTAGGTTTCTTCATGTGCTTGATTTCTTCAAAAAGTCATTGGGCCTTGGCTTGTTGGTAAAGTATGACCAGGTGGAGCAGTTCATCACTTCACATCCCAGAGATAAGGAGAGCTTGAATCGTAAGTTCATCTATTATATCCTAATAAAGAGTCTGCCTCTAATGACACATTGCATTTCCCCGATTTCAATTAAGAAAAATCTTTCCTGCTCGTTTTTCGTCTTCTAATAGCCTAACAGGTAAAAAATGCAGAATTTTGTTTATCACGGCGTATTTTTGTTTCCCACTCAACTGTTAATGCCAAGAAGCTGCCTTCTTTCCCCCACCAGCTGGCTACTTCTTTTCTATATTCCTTCCAAGTTTAGTTGGAGATAATGTTGCTAAGTGCTTGCCAAACATGTTATAGAAATTTATTCATTCATTGAAGAAGCATTAGTATATATTATAAAAATAAAAAAATACTAATACTATTAAAGTGGAAGAAACAGAGGCATAATTTGACTGAAACCGTGTGTTTGAAATTTGAATACAACACGGGTGTGATTTTATATAGGCTTATTGTATTAATTACACATATTCAGTTTCATTTAAATAAGAGATTATATGCCTATAAACTACAATTATTACAAAAATGCAGAACATCGCATTCTGTCTGATTCTCAACAAATACATATATTCTAAATATTATCCTTGTTTTATAAATATTCACAATCACAAAATTTCTAATGATTATATATTTTTTTAATGTAGTTGCTATGAAAAATAAATACACTATAAGCACTCAGTAAAATACACTAATCTATATTTTGCTTCCCACTGATTTCTTGAAGGAATTCGGACCATATAAAATCAAATAGAAACTATCAAAACTTTAAATATAATAAAGTTTAAAATTAGGAATGGTTTTGTATTAAAATACTGTTGTATAATAAAATCAAAATTATCTAATATTTAGAGTAAATATTTGTAAAATACAATGTCAATTATATTGCTAGTAAAGAATAAAAATAAAAATAAAATATTGTAAGGAATGAACTATGTCTCCTAAAAGCTTATGCTATTAGGTGCAGGCTCATGAATGACTTTGCACATCTATACATGTTTCCTCATCCAAGAGTCCTCTAGACTTAGAAGAGTAGACAATCTATTTTTAATTTTACATCATGTGTACAAATTCATTTTTATTTAGAAGAATGGAGACAAAAAAGATCAAATTACTAACTCTTAGGTCACAAGGTTCAGATACATATCAAGGATCGATTCTCTTAGAGGCAAGTGCATGTTTACTTGGAAAACAATGACTACTAGGATATAATGCACAATGTAGCATGAAAATGAATTTACCTGATCAATACAGGAGGGGAACAAGTCCAAATTTGTAAGCAAAAGATTCTTCAAAGCCAATTTTGCTAATGAAACACGGCGATGGCCCCCCTTAAGCCTGTCACGACCAGCATTTCCCCGGCCACCTTCCCCCTGGTACTTGGTATATGATGGAGTTCTTGGATCAGCTGGTGAGAAACCAAATGGAGCCCTTGGTGTAGGCTCCAAAAACAAACCATTAATCCAATATATCACACGACCACTCATCTTCCTTGCATTGTCATCAAAACACGGTCCATATAAAAGTGATGCTATTGCGTTCATGGATGCCCATTGGATTGCCTCAACTTGTTCATTCAATTCTTTGTCAAACGATATTTTATCCACAGAATCTTTTGATCTTGCATGTTGAGAAGACTTATAACGATCAACTTCACGTCTATAATCACTGACACCATCTTGACCCCATGTACTGCCTGTATCATCACACCAGGAGAGAAGAAGATCAAAGTGCCGCTTTCTAGTTCTAACATCAAATTTCTCTGATTTTGAATCAACAAATTCAGGGGCTAATGATCGTAGAACACAAGCAAGTGCATAGCGGAATGGTTGCATGTCTTGAAAACTTTCAGTAGATGTTGAGATTAGTCTGGTTGTCTCATCAATGAATTTGAGATAATGGAGGCGGAACACTGGCTTCCGCATTAGCATGCCAGGCCATATATTTTCTGCAACAGTACGATAAATATTTGCAATGTGGACACGAAGTTCTTCCCGGCGAGCCTTTTGACTCTACCAATAAAAATAAAAGTTGTAAGTGCCAAACTCTAATTCAAAAATCAAGGAGAAGAAGCATCTTAAATAATACTACAACAAAAGATTTCATAGTTTCATGACTTTTAAGTTGAAATATGGATATTGTCTATAACATTGTTTGAATATGCTGGAAAGGTTTAAGAATTCATTTTTTTTAACTTCTATCACTATTCACTACCATATTATCCTTGTCATTTATAATTATAATTTATGATGACTAACTACCTCAAGTACTCAATGGCTGACAGATATAAAAACAAAATTTTACAGATCCATAACAATACCTTCCACTTTGGTTTTCCTTCTGTCTCAGAAGAAACCTCATCAATAAAAGATGAAAGTTCGCTGAACATGATTTCACATGCTTCCAAGTGTGAGCGGCCAAGAGCCATGGTCGCTGCAAGCTATATCAGAAACCTTGTTAGCAATAAACAGGGACGACAGAAGTGATGGATAAAAAATTTGCCAGTTGAAAATTTAAATGCCTTTATATCAATAAAACTGCAGTGATTAACAGCCAATAATTCTCCTAATACCTCTACCACAGAGCAAAAGACTCGAAACAAGCAAATATAAAAAGGATTTCTTTCAATGGTAAAATCTCACAAATAATATTCAACAGGTACAAATGCAAGAAATCGAATGAAAAGAATTTTAGTTTGGTTTTTTAACATCACTAGATATAATATAAAATCCTTCATTTGTCTTCACTTAACAATTTAAGCTTTTGAGATAGTTGGTTCATAACAATTTATTGCGAGAAACTACAAAAGTAAAGCATAAACTTCCTTCAAAAAGATATATCAATGGTTTAAAATTATCAGGTTTAATTGAGTGTGGATATGGGAAATTTGGTCAAACTATAGGCAGTTACGGTTCTAAATACATCTCCTACCCTCATACATCAATTAGAAGAACTATAAAGGAAAACAATGAGATCAAGATAGGTAAAACGAAGGATTAATATTTCATACTTAAGTGTATAAAAGTTTCCAAACCTGTCACCACAAAATTATATTTAGAAGTAAAATAAAGAAGCACTATGACAACATAGCATGTACTCTACATAACTCACATCCAACTTTATCTTCAATTTCTTTATTCAAATTGGAGATTTGATTGGTCTTACTATTCAATCAAGGAACTAAAAATAGTTTTAATCATATGAAACAGAAATTAGAATATAGTAACAACAAAAAATAACAAAAGATATTCCAAGTTTATTGTTTATTCATTTGGGATAGAAAACATGAAAAATAGTACTAAATACATCAAGTATGCATGCAACTCTTCATGCTTTGACATAGACTGCTTATGAAGATAGACTAATGGATAAGTTAAGTGAGGGGCTCTTACAACGTGAGCATCAGATCCTGATTTTAATGAAGGGAAAATAAGATGGTAAAGATCTTTGGTAGACTCTCGAGCAACTGGTGGACATGAACAGACAAACATGGCATACATAAGCCACTGGTCCAGTTTATTATCTACATCCTGTGACTGATGAGCTTTTCCACCCAATTCAGCAGGTGTGATATGAGCAAGACGTTGCATGACCTCTTTCCTGCCCAAATTTAAGTGATATTCGCTAAGTTTTGGATAGCAATTAAAAACAGACTGAATGAATCATAAATCACTCAATGCAAGTAAGTTTTTTTAAATAGCAATTATATAAATTGTTGAGAAAAACTCAAGTCCCACATCGACTAGAGATAAGGCCAAAATAGAGTATATAAAAGGGAGACAACTCTCACCCCATGAGCTTTTGGGGTTGAGTTAGGCCTAAACCCACATCCTAAGATAGTATTAGAACCAATCTTAGATCCATTAAACGGGACACCCACCATGTCATTCATGCATCAAGCCCAATAGTGCTGGGCATAGAATATATAATTGGGAGGCAACCCTTACCCTATGAGCTAGCTTTTGGGGTTGAGTTAGGCTCAAACCCACATCTTAAGATAAACCAATGCCTTTTTCCTTCTAGATGTTGTTGCCTACATAAATCAAGTGATACCATTGTGTTCTATCAAAAACCAAAAATATAAATAAACCAAGACAATATATATCCCAGTCATTTATTTCAACAGGAGAAAGTAAAACAATCTGCAATGAAGAAGGATGCAAGTGATTAAGGGGAAAAATGTGTCCGTTACTGCCCATGCCTTCTTTTACCTTCTTCTATGTGTTCCTTTACATATTTGCTTCTCTTGGAAGTGGTAATGGTTCTCATGTTAAATTTTGGGAGGAAAACTGGATAGGGCTAACTAAGATTGTAGGAGATTTGTCTGTTGAGAGAAATTTACCCACATCTATCATCCAGCTTCAGTACGTAGCTCTCTTACCACAATTTTTATAACATTCAAGATTCCATTTCTCTAGAAAATTTCCACTTTTCTTGTAATTTAAATGACAAGGAATAGTTTGAACTCATGCCTCTTTTGGATTGCATCAACTCTTTATTTATCTTGTAATCGGATAAGAGGATTTGGACTCTTGATCCTTCTAAAGTGTTTTCATTCAAATCCTTTTTCAAATTTTTACCTTATTCATTGAATAGATGGTGTAGATTGGATGAGTAGTTTTAGGATTTCGATTAAAATTAGGGGTTTTCTAATTTGGGATTGTTTGTTGTTGGAGATCACACATCGACTAATGATATGACCATAATAGAATATATAAGTTGGGGGGTAACCCTCACCGTAAAAATTGATTTAATAGGGTTGAGTTAGACCTATAACCCAAACTCTTAGATGGTATAAGAGCCTATAGCAAGTATTTTAGGGCTTATCGGGCCATTATCAAACAACCCATAGATGTCCAATCTAGCAAACTTCATTCTCAAAATGTCAAGTCCTCAGTGTGAGAGGGGGTGTTGGAGATTTGACATAGACTAGTGACATGGCCATAATAGTGAATATAAGTTGGGGGGGGGGGGGGGGCCTTTGTAGGGTTGAGTTCAGTCCATAACCCACATTCTAAGATTTGTTATAAATTTTTATTTAAGAATTATATAATATTTTGTAGTAACTTATTCTAATTCATTGTTATCAAATAACGGTTATGGCGGCGCTATGGCAGTATGGTAGCGCGGTTTTTTCACATGGTGGCGCAATGGCATTGCAGCAAGATGATTTCTTTTTGAGTATTCTTCTATTTTTGTGAACTCTGATTGTGGCAACAAAAAGAGTTAGTGGATGAGAGGAAAATTCGTTTGGTTTGCTTATCCAAAAGAGACAAATCTTCAATTTCAGTTTTCGTGCTCATCCTCATCGTTGCAGATCTGATGTCTGCAGCTAGCAGATTCATGCTGATACTTGCTTGTTGCCAAATAATACCCTTTTGTTTTGGGAAGGGAAGTGAAGCAATCCAAATTGATCAAACACCCATGGAATAGAAAGTTACAATAAACCTACTTGAATTTTTTAAAGTGAAAGTAATTTTTAGAAATTGAAAATAAAAGTTAAAAAGAAAACAAGTTTTCTAATAGTTGAAAATTTGAAAATGAAAATAGAAAATATTTTCTTAAACCAAAGATCCTTCATTGAAAAACAAAGATCCTTTTATTTTTAGAGCTTTTCTATAATTGTGTTTGGCTTAAATATTTTTAAGAGAAACCCAAAAAATGTTGAGCCATATACCACCTAAATACTCATTAGGTCTCTTAAGTTATTCAAACTTTCTGCATAACCGATAACTGATATTTCCTGCATTTATTATGGTGTATCTGAAACCTGAGCTGAAAGTAGTTTGCTTTGAAGAGGACCCTAGCCTTGTTTATCAAGAGAGTAACTTGCCAAGATAAGCATTTAGTTGGCGCATAATGCTATTATTTTTAAGGATGTGTCATTGGCAATGCAGCTGATTTGAAGCAAGATTAAATGGCTGACTTCTAAGTGTAAGGTTACTTGCTCTGTTGATTTTTCTCTTTTGTCTTTGTTATTCATTCTCCCATTTCATTGGAGGATTCCTTATCTTCCAAATCCCTTCCACTTTCTTCTATTGAAAAAATATTTATTTAAGGGTTGCCTTTTATTTATTAGGCTCCTACCCTATGTAAAGGGTTTTGACAATAGTTATAGGGGCGTTGTAGGATCAAACATAAAGAAATTTAGTATCTTTTCTTGGCTTAAACAAAAAGACCAGTCTCCTTTTGATTGCTCTCTGGATCTCTTTGCCCATGATTTTCCTTTAAAATATACTTAGTTCCACAGAGCTTGGACTTCACTGAAGACAGAAGAAGAAAAAGGAAGCATATACTTACTTAGCTTCCTGAACAGAGCTTGGAGAAAGTTCAGCAGCATATTTGACTAGCTCACTAAGACACCGAGCCCACCTGTTCTTGTCAGGGCTCTCAAATATTATAGATTGAAGTGTCACTTCAGGAGGAATGGCATCAGGTTCTCGTTTCAAATCAAATGGTCGCCCTGAGTCCCAATAGCAGTTCTGAACAATCTCATCCTGTAATGCCACGGTATTTAAATCTTTAAGGGGACAAAAGCTTAATATGACATGATTGAACCCAAAATAAAAGAATAAATAAGATAAAATAAATGAGTGTAGCCCATAACAAGATAAAATATCATCCTGACAAAATTGAGCCTTAAAATAAAAATAAAAATAATAAAGGCTAATGCATACCCCATGTTCTTCCAGAACATCAATAATAAATATTGGTTCAGCTTCATATTTCAAAGTATGATTTGGTTGTTCATGTATCTTCAGGTCCCGAATATCATTCCTCAATGCACGAACACAACGCAATAATTCTAATGCTGTATGCCGAATTTGACTATCAACAGAACTAAGGAATATGAGGCCAACTGCATCAATTTCTGATGCGCGAAACTCAATTGCTTCACCTGATTGTTGAATGGAAGACTTTCTGAATCTCACAGTTTCATGCCCTAGAGATTTTGCATCTGCTTCAAGTTGTATCCTATCATCTATTAGACAAGATCTCCAGAAGCGCATGAGTTCCAACAGGCGCCCTAATGAGTTTTGGATGAGCAGAGGAAATTCATCAGGAAGTCTTAATATGAAGTTGGCCATTCCCTTCATTACTGCAAAACGACGGTGGGGGAGGTACTTCACAATACGGTTTAGTACTTGCGCTGCTTCTTCACGAACACCAGGGTCAATACTTATGCCATGTTGTGGTATTATTTCAGTAATTTTATCAGTCCGCCCAACTTCTTCTATTAGATTCGGGATGCACTTTAGCACAGACCGGAATAGATACCCTTGAGACTTTTCCTTGGTTACAGCATCTACAACATAGTTATTGTGGTGTCATGACGGGCAGAAATTCAATAGTCAACCAGTTAACCAGATAATACAACATTCTATATTAAAAAAAAAAAAAAACTACAAAGAAACTCCCATACTATGCAAATGAGTAGATTTCCAGTTTGCATCAATTCAATCCTACCATTTTTTAGAATACTGATAGGCATAATTAAGAAATGTACTGAAACTCTGAAAGACAGACCAGTCTGAAAATATCTTCAATTCTCATAATTGACTTCAAGTCCTCAAAATCTAAAAAATATTTATTCTTCAAATTCTGCTTGTACTTTATCAAGTTCAGTAGTGTTCCAAAGTAATTGTGAAGTTAACTAACATTCATAGAAATCAGTACTGTGCAAGAAAGAGACAGAAAGTGAGAGAAGTGTGAGAAAATATTCAGAGAAAATTCAAAGAATTAAGTGTTCTATTACTGAGAAAGTAACTGTTAATTGATTAACTATGCAAGGAAGGCCATAAATATATTTATAATTAGGAAATGCTAACTATCTAAATGCTTAACTACTCATCAGCTGTAATAGCCTAGCTGACTCTGCATAAAGTCCGATAACAGACGCAACTAACTACCATAAAAGTAGTTACTCTAATATATATAAACATCAATTATTTATTTTTAAATTAGAAAAGAAACTTGTCAGCAGACAGAAGACAAATGGAGAAGCAGATAATAAAAAACAGCCCTTGAAATCAAGAAAACAAAGTGAAAAAAAAAATAGACACTTATATTCCCCAATCTCTCTGAAGAAGATCTATTGAAGATGAGTTCCTAGCCTAAACACATTAGTTGTGAATAGTAAAATAGCCAAGGCGGTCCTTTCAAATATACGCTTGTAAAGAAGTCTGTTTTCAGAATCAAAAGTACTCATCTTTTTATGCATTGTTTGCCAAAGCATTGCAAAAAGAAAGAAAAAATATTCTTAAAACACAAGACCACGAGACTACCAAGGCAACATATATATAAATCTAGAATTAAGTTACAACTTTTCATTTCACTTTAAAATTTTAGAAATCAATCAAACATAAAAGTAGAGATGTTGTCCTCTTCTTTGAGGAGGAAAAAATATAATTGCTTTGAATTTTCTTTTTCTTTTATCATGAGTAGTTCAAATTTTATAAACTGTAGATAAGACAAATTATCGTGCGAAAAAGTAGTACTTAGGGATTCTTATTCAAGGAGTTCTAAATGAAATTGAATCTAGGTTTGCACACGGATCTGTTGTTTTTAGTGTGGATACAATCAGCCAGGGAGCTAATTACTTGCTAATTAAAAATGATCCAATGAATACAGCCAACAAAATATATGTGCTAAATATGCTAATATTATAACAAGGATACTGCCCTTAGGTTCATGATTTGTATCAAAATTAAAAGAGAAAACCAAAGTTGTGCAATATGCAATTATTATTATTGTCAAGAACTAAATCAACGATAAAGCTTCAGCCATTATGAGCAGGCATGTTAATGGGTTTTATCTCTAGCACTTCCCCTTCACAGAAGATCCCTTTAGGGTATGTACAGGATGACATTTTAGAGGTAAAGAGAATGGAGGCAATTTTTATAGTTTTAAATAGAGTTATATAGTGTTTATAAAATAAACAAAAAATTGGGATAATGAATTATGGAAAGTTATCATTGAATTTCTTTTATTTTGAAAAGTTATCAAAGTAGAGAATACTTATTAGAAATGAAAACTTTACCCTCTTCCCTTTTCCTCCAAAACTCAACTCCCAAAAATAAACTCAGGCTTGAAGTGTGGACAATGCATAGGGCCACTTTACCTTGTGCTAATTTAAATTTAATTGTGAAGAATAGGGAGGAAAAAACGGAGTAGTAAGGATTTAACTCCTAACAATTTGATTATATACACAATACACTTTATATACCATATCAAGAAATAAGCTCTCCTAAAAGTTTCAGCTATTGAATCTGTTTTTTGTCAAGAATATAACACTTGAATGCTAATCAAATAAATATTGTAACGTTCTTGTCAATAGAAAAGTATAATAATATAATTTTATTAAATATTAAATATGCTTAATTGATCATATATTTTGGATAATTACATTCACCATTTCTATCCCCAGTTTTCTCGTTCCCTGTCTCCACTATCTTCAATTCTTAATGCCTCTACCTTGCTCCTTTTATATATTTTACAAAAGCACAAAGAAAAGTATTTGTACATCATAAAATAAAAAGAAAATTTTGAAGCAGACTTGAATACATAAAATATGATTAAAGCAAAAAAAATTATTAAAAATCCCATAACTCATAAGTAAAGAAATATGCTTTCCACAATTCAATTTGAGGTTTGATTCAGCCTTTTCACTGTCATGCTTATACTTAAACACCTTCAATCCAGCTAGCATATAATAGAAGCAATTACCTATTGTGGTCCGTGATGATGTCAAAAGTGCTTGACTATACGTTTTATGACAAGACCTTAATATTGACTCAATTGCAGCTTTCACTTTTGGAATATAGTGGCCTATATCAGGACCTGCTTATTCAACAAAACTGTCAGCTTTACCGCAGAAAATGAACCTCTAAACATAACCATGTACAATTATTCTTGGCATATGATTAATTGTACCTTTAAATATATCCAAACCAAAATGCTTACTTGAAGGCGACATGACTATGGCAAGCAATGCACGAAGCCCAATAACCTTTGCTTCACTAGGACTGTCTTGCTTGAGTAATTCTAGTATCATATGGTTCATGGTAAAATCAAGGTTATGTTCAGCAATAGTTACACAGAATTCAACCAGTTTATCATGTTGAACATCCTGAGTAAGCAATCCTTTCCTTAGAACTGCTAAAAGTTGAGAAGTTACACTGTCTAGGTTATCCCATATCCGATTTGGGGCCTGGTTTGCGGCATGGACACTCAAGTAAAATCTTAAAACTCGATGAAGACAATCTAAAGCCATGAAACGATGATTCTTATCCTGCATGACCAACCAGGGAATAGATTCTTAATATAATTCAAAAAAAAAAAAAAACACAATGGACAGAAATAATGAAGTAACTATGAACTGTAGTTCGCCACTTATACATCTTAGAGCATCTCCAATGGAAATTTCTTAAGTGGGTTTCTTAAGTTACTTTTTGTGGTCCCCATAGTGTCATGTCATTGTAAGAAATCCATACACAATTTTGCTCCAATGGTAAGAAACTCAAGGAAACTTCAAGAAACTCACTTTTATATTTTTTATTTTCACTTAATTATGATTTAATTATGGTATTGTTATGTGTCAGATAAATATTATTTTTTATTGCTAAAAAGCAGTTTCTTATAGAAGATACAAATCTTATTTTTAAGAAACTCTTCTTGCCACATAGATTTGCTCCAATGGGGAAGAAACTGTTAGAAACTGTTTTTTCACTTAAGAAACCCCCATTGGAGATGCTTTTAGGAGTTAAAAATGTTAAGATAAATTTCACATTATCACCAGGGAAAGAAAGGACATTTTATCCACTCTTCTCTGACTTACCTATTCCTTGGACCAAACGCCTTTGAGGACACCCTAAATGAGGATGATGGAATACAGATTTGGAATATGTACAATATATATAAAGTATGAATATAGATCATATCATTTAGGAATCAGTTTTTTCTTTTCTATTAATCTATTAATAATTCTAAATCTCATCGGGAAAGAGAAAAGAAAAATTCCTATGTGTAGCCATCCAATTTAATTGAATTGGATGCAAATGATTATTTTGAATTTCATTCTTTTACCAAACAAAAAAAGGAAGAAAAAAAACTTTTATATATTCATATATTCAATCATGCCCCAAATTTATATTCATATATTTAACAATTATTTACAAAAATAAATAACTATAACCAAGTATTTTCCTACTAGGTGGGGCCAGCCACACGAATCAAGCAACATTATATTTTCCTATTGTAAATCATGTCTGCATGAATCAAACAACACTATAATATTATGTTGACAGTTTCTCAGACCTTATAGTGTTGTTAAACAGTTTTGTAAGCCAACCAACACCCTTCTCACCTAGACCCTTTCTTACCATAATAAGTATATCATCCAGTCCAACCACTTTGCCAATTGCCATGGTTTTTTAACCTCAAGCTTTCAAATTCATCAATAAAAGGTATAATTTTGGTCTTCATCCCTTGTGTTTAGCCATCCAAATGCAAAAAATTGAGTCATTCATTAAATAGCTTGTGAAAGCAATTTGTCCATCTTTCCTTAATGTCTCGTTCCATAACCAAGACTTAACCTTCTCCATCCTTAATTTTTTTTTTTGGTCAGCAAAGATAATATATTATATATATAAAGAGTACCAGAGGTACTGAAATACATAAGGGGTAGCCATAGTAATGGTTCCATAAACAGACAAAAGGTCTGAAAAGGAACCACTCTATATAACCCAAAGAAAAACATAAGTGATAGCTAAAGTAGACCTCTATTAGTACTAAAAAATTGTTGTCTAATATTGCTGGACCAGTAATTGAAATGTTCTGAGAAGCCTTCTCCATCCTTAATGCATGTAACTTAATCCAGTCTCTTGGTTTTCTTTCCCTACTTTTAGCAAGCAAGTAAATCTTTTGGTGCCTAAGAAGTGGTATAACCCATCAAACCAACTTCTGTATTCTTCTTAGCTACCACATTTTCCCCCAATTTTTAGCATTCTTACACAAGGACATGCTTTATAACATCCCTTTTAACCCTTACTTTATCTTGCTCACTTGCATTCCATCACCATGATTCTTTACCTTAAAGTCCAGCTCTTGATTCACCAAGAGTCTCATTTGCTAACTTCCTAATCCCTATGCCACTATGTCTCACATCATCTACACTTACATATGCCTCCTGACACCCTTCCTCCATAAATATTCACCAAAAGCTTCTTTTTTTTCACCTTCAATTGCCACCAGTTGATCTTTGAAACTCTATCTTGGCCTTTTGTCCTTATTCTCTTCTCCACTCTCACATTACATCCATAACCAAAACTCTATGTTGGGTCGTTAAGCTTTGCCCAAGAATGACTTTGCACTCCATGTAAATTTTTCTATCTAATTTCCTTATGAAAAAGAAATCAATTTGTGAGCATGCCACCCACTTTTGTAGATGATAAGATGCTCCTCCCTTTACATAAAACAAATGTTAGCTATTGCAAAAATGTTAAGAGTACAAAAAGACAACTACATATTAGAAATTCAATGTAAACATATAAATCTTTTTATGTAGATACACCACATTGAATCAAATAAAACTTTAATCTCAACAAAGTAAATTTAGGAGAAGGATCCCCATACCTAGAGAGAGAAGTACGTAAAAGGAAAGGAAAGAAAACAAAACATTTTTTTAAAATATATATTTTATCTTTCTTTTCTCATGCAAAAAAGTAAGTTTAGCAATGATGAGTAATACTTAGCTGAAACATGAGCATTTTACCATGCATGGTATGCGAGATAACTTTTTAATTAAAAAATTCAAGACCAAATCTCATTTAACCTCTTATATAACAAATTCTGTAAAGTTTATTGTTTGCCACAATTCAAATGTAAACTAAACGTGTGTGAATTGAATTTGAACTTACCCTAAGAAGTTTGTAGAGTTGATCCATGTGAGGACTTAAGTTGTTGTGAAATATTTGAGGATCACCAAGACATAAAAGAAGAGTTACCAATGGATACCCAACCTAGATGACAAAATGAAATAAAAACTTCAGCAAAATTAGCATTAGAAGACATGAAATATAATAAAATTGGTAAGAGAACCACATACCGCAATGTGCTTGCTCTGTTTATCCATCCAATGCATGAGCTGAACTCTTATACGTCCAACAGCTTCATACCACAATGTTAGTGCTGGCTCTACACCAGAAGGTGGCCACTGGCTTTTCCCACCATCTGCAAGAGGTGCTAGGATGTTTGAAAGCATATTGCATAGAGCATGGTGAAGCTCACTTTTCCGTTTATGAGCCTGACGGTTTATAGGGTGTGCTTTTGCAACAAAAGAAGCAGAAGCATTTAATCCACCCTCAGTTTTAACCTGAGAAGGAGCTTATATTTAAATTATACTAATATCATGTAATATTTTACAT
This sequence comes from Glycine max, assembly GCF_000004515.6. Classification (NCBI taxonomy): domain Eukaryota; kingdom Viridiplantae; phylum Streptophyta; class Magnoliopsida; order Fabales; family Fabaceae; genus Glycine; species Glycine max. The sequence goes on along the minus strand of NC_038255.2, from coordinate 5,184,786 downwards.
GAAACATTTAATTGTTACACATACCCCAAGCTTCAGGTACCGCATCCCATTAATGATACTTAGTGTTTCACTTCTAGTGGCGCTGGTATCAATTCGACGGGTGTTGAGTTCCATGAAAAACCGCTCAGTAACAGAACTAAACCTATAAAAACAAGAAAGGAATACCATGAAATACAAAACAGTTTTTCAATCGAGGCACAAAACAATAAAATAATGGCTCCGCTTCATATTATAAGCCATGACAAACTGAACAATAGTAAAAGGAACTGAAGCAGAATCACCCAACAACAACAGCCTTATCCCACTAGAACTGAACCAGACTCACCCATCAAATTTTAAAATTAACACATACACAAAAACACCAAAAGTTAAACATGTAAAATTTACCAATCTTTAATATTTAGGGAGACAACTCCACATCTGATAAGAGAACTGAAGTATCAAATTCATTTCTTCTAAATTGGCAAATAACTAGATTTTATGTTCTCAAAATATTTTCAGATACACTTTTGGTTGCCTTACAGCAACTAAGCCATCAAATGAATGACAGGTACTGATAGAACATTAGCAATCCCAATACAGAATGAAAAGGCAACAAAGACCCAATAAAATCATATTTATTCATGAAGTCAAGCCCATAGGCATCCAATTTCACTTTTCTAACAAGGAAAGCCAGCACTAAGCGCACCAGAAGGTGATTCACATCTCAAGAGAATTTCTAAGTGTCAGTATATTAGTAACCCTATTTGCTTTTTTGAGTAGAATCTATATGCCATTGTTTTATTCAAAATCAGTATTAAAGGCATCAACTAATAAATCAGAGAAAACAATTAAAGGTATTTGGTCCATACTATAATTCACTTAAGAATTAAATCATAAAACTGTTGAATTTCTACCGCAAAAACCAATAGTCTACATTGGTCAGGACTGAGTACAACACCTCCTTAAAAGCCATGACACACCTAAAGAAGAAAACTACGTATTTAAAAAAATTAAGATCATTCAGATTTCAATGTATAAATTATCTATATGGCCCTTCCAGAATCAAAAACAAAAAAAAAAATCTATATAACTCATCAAGCCCAGCAAAAATTTGTGTGTGTCAAAAACAAATGAATCTGATTGATATGAAGATGTATTCATTAAATGTATTAACCTCATAATCATCAAATATATTTGTTTCATGCTGGATAAAATTTAAATACAACTCTGATAAGTTGGATACCTGATACGGGACAGAGCACCTAAGAGTTGAGCAACTAAGTCCAGAAGAAGCCCCCTCAGATCAACCAGTGAGGGATATTCAACCTGGCTAACAACCCTGGAACAAGAGTTCACTAAGTTCACACCAAAGTTCATAGAAGAATAAGAGAATTAAAAAGTCTATGGAAACTTAATCATGAAACTTTATATTTTGTTTCAAAAACAACATATTCTTGGTCTGAATGAGAATAAATATATTAATTCTTTCAATATAACGTTATCTGTAATTCAGCTTAACTATATTGAAAACATACCCAATATTGAATAGCCCAAAAATCAAATTGAAAAGAAGAGTTGCCTGAGGATTATTCAATTACTACAGACTTTAGAACACCTCAAGAACATTTAAGCTGTGTTTATGATATGAATTCTGTTGGAAAGCTACCTTAAATGTGGTCACCCCTAGCCCACCTATATATATGTATAACTGTTAAAACAGTTCTGTTTTTGCTAACAGCACCTCCCTCCTTGCTATTAACAGCTGTACTCAGTTCAGAGTTCTATAAATATCTCTCTGTAAATAACTTTTGTGATATTCAATAATATCAGTTTCTCTCTCTGTTACACAAAACTTCTCTCTCAATCTGTCTATTATGGTATCTAGAGCCAATTTTTCGAAGCGCTCTTCTCTTCACAAGTTCTAGATCCTTTCATCCATGGTTTCCGCATCTTTGAGTTTCATCTCTCGGTCCTTTCCTAATTCCATCACTGAGAAGCTCAATGATTCGAACTATCTCCATTGGCGACAGCATGTTGAGCCTGTCATCAAATCGCATAAACTGCAACGTTTTGTCATGAATCCGGTTGTTCCACCGCGTTATCTCAATGAAGAAGATCGTGAAGCTGATCATGTCAATCCTGAGTATGAAGCATGGGAGGTTCAGGACCAAACACTCCTTGTTTAGTTCCAATCTACTCTTTCAAAATTGGTTCTATCACGTGTTCTTGGTTCGAACCATTCTTATCAAGTTTGGGAAAAGATTCATGAGTACTTCAGTCTTCAGACGAAGTCTCGTGCGCGTCAATTGCGAACTGCGATGTGTGCAGTTTCATTTGAAGGCAAATCAATTGATGAATATCTGCATAAGATCAAAGGCTAAGTTGATGAGCTCGCTGGTGTTGGAGTGTCGGTTTGTCATGAGGAACATGTTGATTCGCTTCTTGAAGGACTTTCATCCAATTATGCATCAGTGATCTCAGTTATCGAAAGCAAGAAGTGTACGCCATCCATTGCTGAGATTGGAGCTTTACTCTATGGTCATGAAACTCGTCTTGTCTGTTACAACAAAGAAACTCAGGGGCTCAGTTCTCCATCCTTGAAATATACTCAAGGCTATTTGAACTCCAATTCGTACTTATCTGGTGATTCTGGTGGTTCTCAAGGTTTGTATGGCCGCGGTGGTGGTAATCATGGTGGTTTCGCTGACCGCGGTGACCGTAGTGGTGTTGCCAGTCACAACAGCGGTGGCTCCAACAGAGATCACAGTGATGGCAAATTGGCCAATTTTCAATGTCAAAGTTGCCTTAAGTATGGCCATACTGCAAATGTTTGTCACTTTAGGTCTGACATGAGTTTTCAACCTCATGAATCACTCACCTTCTTTGATCCAGCAGCACTTCAACCTATTCCCTACTACTCTGGTTTTGTCAGAACCTCCAATACTTAGATTAATCCCAATTCCAAATCTGGAACTACTGCTCCAGCCTCAACACAACCAAGTGCTATGCTCACCAATTCCACCTCATGGAAATGCTAACTCCACCTGGATTCCAGATTCTGGTGCTAGCTTTCATGTAACTGGTGAACCTTAGAACATTAAACAATTTACTCACTTTGATGGACCTGATCAGATTTTCATGGGAAATGGTGAAGCTTTAAGTATTTCTGCTACTGGTTCCTCTTCATTTGTGTCCCCTAATGACTCTCAAATCACTTTTAAACTTCACAAATTATTGAATGTTCTTTCAATAACAAAAATTTGTTGAGTGAGTCAATTTGCTAAAGATAATTCTATTTTGTTTGAGTTCCATCCTCACTTATGTCTTGTTAAATCTCAGGGGACCAATAGAGTCCTTCTTCAGGGAGTTGTTGGTGCTGATAGTCTTTACTCCTTTCATAATCTCAAGCTTGAAGACCATTCATCTTTGTTATTGACCACTTCAACTCCTCTTGTTAGCTCAGCCACAGATAGTTCCTTGTCTAGTGCAGTTGATACTGCTGCCAATCAAATTTCCAATGTAGTTTCTAATTCTGTAATTTCATCTCCTAGCAATATTAGTTTGTGGCATGCTAGGTTGGGTCATCCTAATAGCCATATCATGAAGCTAGTCTTCAAACATTGTAATATTTCCTCATCTAATAAAACTTTTTCAGACTTTTGCTCCTCCTGTTGTATGGGAAAATCTCATAGATTGCCCTCTCACTCTTCTACTTCTATATACTCTCCTTTGGGTATCCAAAAATGGAAATCAAATGTCTCATACTGAATCTTTAGACAGGGTTGGAGGCCATGCAACTTCTATCTTGCTTAAACCTGAGTCATAATAAATTTGGTAGGAAAAGAGTTAGTATCATCTACTAAATAACTCCAGTGAGATGAAAGAGAGAGAGCGAGGAAGTGCGAGGGGGAGAGAGAGAGAGAGAGAGAGTCCATTCAGAATGTGAAGGAGAGAGAGTGGGGGAGTGTGAGAGTGGGTAGACCGAGAGAGAGAGTCCGAACACAAAGAGAGAGAAAGGGTGAGAAAAGGGAAGACCATGGGTGGAGAACCTTGAGCACTAGAAGGACCTCTCGGTGGAACGATGGTGTGAGGGTGCGACATCAACGAGCATCTTCTTCACGACACATGTCTGAGGATAAAGCTCAAACCGGATACACCAAATGGAACAGTAACAATGGAGGCCATAATCAATATAGAAGAACTGTAGAAAGATGGAATACAAGGAAGGAGGAACTGATTGACGATATCACTAATCATGGAGACTGGGTTGAAGTATCACGCAAGAGGAAAACGAAAATGGCGGCTAGTAGAGGTAGAATGGAAAGGAACAGCTGCCAAGGGAAAGAAAAGAAGATGACATGGAGAAATAAGGATGATGTTACGACCTTTTACTTCTCCAGATTCCCTGAAGGGATAATGGAGCAAGACATGTGGCAGATTTTCCAGAAATGGGGAAAGGTATGGGAGGTTTTTATCCCCAGAACCAAAAACAAACTAGGCCATAGGTTTGGCTTTGTCAGGTTTAAAGAGGTGGTGGATGTGCAGAGTTTGGAAAGGCGACTAGATAATAACATCTTCATAGGTGGGCAGAAGTTGTTCGTTAATAGACCGAAATTCGACAGGGGGAAGGTGTTTTGCACACAGGAAACTGGCACTGTTACTCGTGGTATGGGGGATGCTCAACAGGTGTACAAAGGCGCTCAGATGGACAAGAGAACCAGTGTTAAAGAAGGAAGACCTCGTTCATATGCTGAGGTGGTTAAGGAGTTCGAACCTGGTCAAACGAGCTCCTTGAACCTGGTGGAAGGTGCACATCGCGCCGAAAAGGACAATCATAGACCAATGATCTTGTGCTCGAATAAGGAGAACACTGAGTGGCTTCATAAGGCTTGGGTAGGAAGATTGAATAACAGAGGCATGTTTGAAAGGGTGGAGGAGGAATTGAAATGGGTGGTGGAAGATGACGTTAATCCCTGCTACTGGGTCGACGATTGGGTTCTCTTCCCTCACATGGAGGAATCCAGGGCCGCTCGACTCATACACCAAGAGAAGGAGAACGGGTCCACCCCTATCTCGGAGCTCCAGAAATGGTCTCCGAAGATACGTCCGACCCATAGGCTCACGTGGGTTCTCCTATGGGGCCTTCCTCCGACAGTATGGGAGGTGGATTACATGGCGAAGGTCTTGGTGGATGTCAGTGAGGTGGTGTAAGTGGATGAGTATGTGGAGGCTAGGCAGAGGATGGATGTGGCGCGTATACTCATGAGGACGAAGATGAAACCTCTGTTTTAGGCGACGGTGCCGGCCACCATTGATGGAGCACATTACGTCTTACACGTGGCAGAGGATGCGACCAGCCTGGGAGTATCGAAGAAGCTCAATCGAAACAACCCGTGGTTCCCCCCTTCTCCATTCTCGACCCAGCCAAACACCCCTGTAACAGTGGGTGACGACATTCCTGGGGCCACCTTCTGCGATGAGTTCTCCGATGGAGTCTCCGACGAGGTCCTCGGTGGCTTCTTTGATCAAAGGAATCTGCTTCCTTCGCCTAACGCTCGCAGAGACCACTGGGTACAATCCCTTGGTCGTATCGGTAGGGACCGGTCCGCCACCTTCAGCGATGACGTGGCCCAATCCCAGAATGACAACGTGCAAAGCCAACATTGTCTTCATGTGGAGAATGCGCAGGAAACACTCAACGGTCAAATTTCCGAAAATGGTTTAGCATTAAGTGCTTGTGACGAAAGAGCTCTGCAGGGTAGTAACCTAAATGAAAAGGCCCCCATCACAGACTGCCATGCAGATGAGGGTCAGGGGGTTAACACCCTTGGGGAAATTTTGGGCAAGACAGAAAAAGTCATAGAGGGGGGCACGAAAAAGCATGGCCACTTGAGGTAACTCTGCATCACAACAGCATTTTGAATATCACGAATACCAGCAAGGTCTATGCTGCCTCTGGTCAACATGACTTAAAGGTGGCAGCTAAGGAAATGGGCCAACGGATAAGTGGCCCAACCCTTTCTGCCACAAAGGTTTATGTGAGAAGAAAAGAGGTGTTGAGAAGTAATAGCAAGGTCCAACAGATTGAGAAACCAATTGTGGACTTCAACCCAGCCTCTAAAACTGACCCTCTGCCTTCATTACACGAGGACTCTATAGAGATGCAATGTGCCCTTTTGAAGGAAATGGGCTTGACTTATGGGGAAGATGATAACAAGGTTAAGGGGTTGTTGTTGGATATGGAGAATAAGGACAATATGATGGCAGCAGAGAAGGGAATTAAAATTCAACAATTATGATCATTCTTTCCTATAACTCTAGAGGTCTGGGGAGGGGAATCAAATGGGCTGCTGTTAGAAGGCTCATTGTAAAACACAAAGTGGACCTTGTCTGTCTCCAAGAAACCAAAAGGGAGAATTTTAATAAGAGTATTTGCCAGGCCATTTGGGGGGACTCGACTGCTCAGTGGGATTATGTTCCTTCTATGCAGGCTGCTGGTGACCTATTATGTATGTGGAATAACTCCATTTTTGAGGTGGATAGGAGGGAGAAAGGTAGAAGTTTTTTAATGCTTGAAGGGAGATGCACCAATAATAATCAGAGGATGATGATTGTCAATGTTTATGCTCCCTGTGATCTGGTTGGGAAGAAAGCTTTATGGGATGATCCGAGGCAGCTGAAGGCCTCTAATCCTAGTGGATTGTGGTGTTTTCTTGGGGACTTCAATAACATTAGAAGTTCAGAGGAAAGAATCAGCTTATCTCAAAGAAGGGCAGATCCATATGACATTTCAACTTTTAATCAGTGGATTTCTGATATGGAGCTTCAGGAAATTAAATGTGCTGGGAACAGTTTTACTTGGATCAAGCCTAATGGCTGTGTGAAAAGCAGGCTTGATAGATTCTTGGTCTCAGAGAATTGGCTATCTCTTTGGCCTGAAAGCTGCCAACTTGTCCTTCAAAGGAATCTCTCTGATCATTGCCCAACCATCTTGCAAACTAGCATGGTGGATTGGGGTCCAAAGCCCTTTAGGGTGTTTGACTGGTGGCTGCAGCAGAAGGGGTATCAAAAAATGGTGAGGGAGGCTTGGAATAATGATCAGCAGGGGGGTTGGTGGGGTATTGTCCTTAAGAATAAGTTGAAAAACTTAAAAGCTGTTATAAAACAGAGGAGCAAGGTAGAGGGGAATATTAATGCCAAGAAGATCCTCAATATTCAGCAGAAACTAAATGAGGTGGAGAATCTAGCCTCTCATCGAAATCTGTCTGATCAAGAGCTTAAGGACAGAAATTCACTTCAACAGGAGTTATGGAATGCCTCAAATGCTTTTGAATCTTTAATGAGACAAAAATCTAGGGCCAGATGGTTGAAGGAAGGGGACTACAACACTGCTTACTTTCACAAATTAATAAACTTCAGGAGAGCATACAATGCTATCCCAGGTATCCTTATAGATGGGGAGTGGGTCCAGCAACCTAATACAGTGAAAAATGAAGCTGCTAATTTCTTCCATAACAGATTCACTGAACAGATGCACTCTAGACCTACCTTGGATGGGGTTCACTTCAAATCTATTTCTCAGGGGCAAAGGGAGTAGCTGACTGACCCATTCTCTGACCAAGAGATCAAAGAAGCAGTGTGGAGTTGTGGAGGGGATAAATGCCCTGGGCCAGATGGCCTTAACTTCAATTTTATTAAGCAATTCTGGGATGTGCTGAATCCAGAGTTTAGAAGATTTGTGGATGAGTTCTATGCTCATGGAAGCTTTCCTAGAGGCAGCAATGCTTCCTTTGTGGCCTTAATTCCCAAAATGAATCACCCTCAGTCCCTAAATGATTATAGACCTATATCTTTGATAGGTTGCATGTATAAAGTGATAGCCAAGCTGTTGTCTAACAGATTAAGGTCTGTTATGGATGATCTCATTGATGAAAGACAGTCAGCTTTCATTAAAGGAAGGCATATTCTTCATGGTATCTTGATCCTTAATGAGGTGGTGGAGGAAGCAATGAGAAGCAAGAAGCCAGTAATGATTTTCAAGGTGGATTTCGAAAAGGCCTATGATTCTGTATCTTGGTCCTTCTTGGATTATATGTTGCTTAGGTTGGGGTTCTGCCAAAAATGGAGAAAATGGATATCAGCTTGCCTCCAATCAGCAACCATATCAATTTTGATTAATGGTAGCCCATCTAAGGAATTTAGCCCCTCAAGAGGCTTGAGACAAGGAGATCCTTTAGCCGCCTTGCTTTTCAACATAATTGGGTTGGGGAAGGACTCACTGGTATGATGAGGGAAGCAGCCCAGAAAAATCTCTATAGAAGCTTCTTAGTTGGAAAGAGGAAGGAACCTATCAATATATTGCAATATGCTGATGATACTGTTTTTGTGGGTGAGGTTGCTTGGGAGAATGTCTATGCTGTAAAGGCTCTACTTAGAGGCTTTGAATTGGCTTCTGGCTTAAAGATTAATTTTGCTAAAAGTCAATTTGGGATCATAGGAGGTGGAGTTAATTGGGGTTTGGAAGCAGCTCATACCCTGAATTGTAGACAAATGGATTATCCTTTTCACTACTTAGGCATCCCTATTGGTGCCAATCCTTCAAGCCAGCTGGTGTGGGAGCCTCTCATTACTAAATTCAAATCTAAATTATCCAAATGGGCCCAAAAAGATATATCCATGGGGGGAAGGTTACCCTTATCAACTCTGTCCTGAATGCTCTTCCAATTTACCTTCTCTCCTTTTTCAAGATACCTCAAAGGCTAGTCCAAAGACTCATATCCTTACAAAGGAATTTTCTGTGGGGTGGAGACAATGTTCATAACAAAATTCCTTGGGTGAAATGGGCTGATATTTGTCTGCCCAAGAATGATGGGGGTCTGGGAATAAAGGATATTTCGAAATTCAATGTAGCTTTGATGGGTAGATGGATATGGGCTTTTGCATCTGGTCAGCAGCAGCTTTGGGTAAGAGTTTTAAACTCTAAATATGGTGGTTGGTCAGAATTCCAGCTTAATACAGACAAGAGGGGATATTCCCATTGGTGGAGGGACCTTAGAAAGTTATACCATCAGTCGGATCCCGATATTTTCAAATATCATTTGACTTGGAAGGTTGGGTGTGGGGAAAGAATCAAATTCTGGACAGACAAGTGGCTAGGGGCAGACTACACTCTTGAGCAGAAATATAATCAGCTTTTTCTGATTAGTAGACAGCAAAAAGCTCTCATCTCAAACATGGGTGATTTTAATCATGATAGTTGGGGGTGGGACCTCAGGTGGAGGAGGAATTTATTTGATCATGAAAGTGATTTAGCTGTGCAGTTTATGGAGGAAATCTGTTCTATTCCTATTCAGAGGCATATTAAAGACTCTATGCTGTGGTTGGCTGAACCCCATGGTCAATACACTACTAAATCAGCTTACAGTTTATGCATTAACCCCAGCACAACAAGTTCAGATGGGAAGATCTATAAGACAATTTGGAAGTTGAAAATCCCCCCTCGGGCAGTGGTTTTCTATTGGAGGCTTCTTAAAAATAGACTCCCCACCAAGGACAATCTTCTAAGAAGAAATATCACTATCCAGGAAGATAACTGCCCTTTGTGTGGAAGTGTACAGGAGGATGTGGGTCACCTATTTTTCAATTGTAATCTGACAAAAGATTTGTGGTGGGAATCCATGAGATGGATCCGGGTAGTAGGTCCCCTTCCAATAACCCCTAAGTGCCACTTTATTCAATTTTGTGAAGGCTTTGGGGAACCTGTGAATCATAATACAAGGTGTGGGTGGTGGATTGCCTTAACTAGCTCTATTTGGCAGCATAGGAACCAACTGATTTTCCAAGGAAAACCTTTTGATCCATATAAAGTCATGGATCATGCTATCTTTTTAGTTTGGTCCTGGCTAAAGGCTAAAGAAAAAGATTTTAATATTAGCTTCAACCATTGGTCTTCCAATATATCGAATTCCTTTGGATAGTTTGACTGGGCTTTTATAATCTTGTTATATTAGGGTGGGTTGTTATTTTGGAGGGCAGCACTTTGGTGCCTTGTAATCTTTATTTCTGGTACCACTGGTACTAGTTTGCCTATTAATAATATATATATATTTTTCGCCTTCCAAAAAAAAATATACTCTCCTTTGGAGCTTATTTTTACAGACTTGTGGGGACCTTCTCATTTAACTTCCTATGCTAGTTTTAAATACTATGTATCCTTTATTGATGTTTTTTCGAGATACACTTGGATATTTCCTATTAAATCTAAAGCTGAAACTCTATCTGTTTTCCAAACCTTTAAGTCCATGGTTGAATTACAACTTAAATACTAAAATCAAAAGTCCCTAGTCTGACGGGGGAGGTGAGTACAGACCCTTTTCTACCATTCTAGCCTCTCATGGCATCTCTCACAGACTTATGTGTTCCCACAGTCATCACCAAAATGGTGTGGTTGAAAGAAAATATAGACATATTGTTGACTTGGGTCTTACTTTGTCACATCATGCTTCCTTACCCTTACAATTTTGGGATTATGCTTTTACAACTGCTGTCTACTTAATTAATAGACTCCCCACTGCTTCCCTCAATTTTGCTATTCATGTCACTTTGTTCAACAAGGACCCTGATTTTCAATTCCTTAAAAACTTTGGTTGTGCATGCTTTCCTTTATTGAGGCTTATCATGCACACAAGCTTGACTTTCATTCTCAAGAGTGTCTGTTCTTAGGGAATTCCTCTTCTCACAAAGGTTATAAGTGTCTGTCTTCAACTGGCAGAATCTACGTTTCTAAAGATGTCTTGTTTAATGAATTACGGTTTCCCTACTCTGACTTATTTCCCTCCTCTCCTAACTCATTAAAGAGTCTTGATTCCTATTTTAGTCTTAGTCCTAATCTGTCTCCACCATCTGCTAGTCCTGCTCCTCAACCATCCCAACTGTCTCCTTCCCACTCCTCTCCTGCACCTAGTGTTCCCCCTGGTTTTTCTCCTATTCTAGTCAACCCTCCTTCAGTATCACATTCTGTCTCTCAAGAATCTTCAACCTGAGTCCAATTCTTTGCATCCTCAAACATTAGAGTCCACCACCTTTAGTTTACCACCTTCTGAGTTTGTTCCTATTGCTAACCCTACCCCAATTAACAGTTTAACACTCATCCTAAGCAAACAAGGTCCAAGTCTGGGATTCACAATCCTAGACTTCATCCTTCCTTATTTCTTGTTCATTCTGAGCCTAAAACTGTAAAACAGGCCCTTGAGAATTCAGATTGGTTTGCTGCCATGCAACAGAAGTATGATGCTCTTATGAAAAACAGAACTTGGGCCTTAGTTCCTTTACCTTCCAACAGACAAGCCATTGGATGTAAGTGGGTTTTTAGAGTTAAGGAAAATACCGATGGCTCTATTAACAAATTTAAAGCAAGGTTGGTTGCAAAGGGTTTCCATCAAGTCCATAGTTTTGATTTGCATGAGACCTTTTCCCCTATGGTAAAGCCTATCACAATTCGTACTATTCTCACTGTTGCTCTCTCACATGGTTGGGAGCTGTTTCAGCTGGATGTAAACAATGCCTTTTTAAGTGGGCTACTTAAGGAATCAATGTTTATGACAGCCTCCTGGTTTTGAAGTTGGGGATAGGTCTCTTGTTTGAAACTCAACAAGGCTCTTTGTGGGTTAAAACAAACCCCAAGACACAGTGATTTGATAGGTTAAAGTCTACTCTTCTTCAGTTTGGCTTTGTGGGCAGCACATGTGATTCTTCATTTTTTATCTACAAGCATCAATCTCACATTGTCTATCTTCTGGTTTATGTGGATGATATTATCATCACAGGTAGTTCTACTTCTCTCATTCAGCAGTTAACTACTAAACTCCACACTGCCTTCTCTCAAGCAACTTGGTCACTTGGATTATTTCTTGGGCCTAGAGATCAAGTATCTGCCTAATAACTCTATAGTTATGATTCAGAGTAAATATATTCGTGATTTACTTCACAAAACCCGCATGGCAGAAGCCCATTCTATTTCCTCTCCCATGGTTTCTAGTTGCAAGTTATCCAAGCATGGTGCTGATATTTTTCAAGATCCAACTCTATACAGATCAGTGGTGGGTGCACTACAGTATGCTACTTTAACTAAACCTAAAATCAGCTTCAACAAAGTCTGTCAGTTTATGGCTAAGCCTCTTGAATCTCATTGGGCAGTAGTTAAAAGGATTTTAAGGTATCTCAAAGGTACCTTGTCTCATGGGTTACTTCTTCAGCCTGCTTCTCTTACCAAGCCCTTGGCTCTTTGTGCGTTTTGTGATGCTGATTGGGCGTCTGACATGAATGACAGGCGTTCCACCTAAGAGGCAGTCATCTTTCTTGGTCCAAATCTGATATCTTGGTGGTCTGGCAAACAGAAGGTCACTGCCCGGTCCAGCACTGAAGCTGAGTACCGTAGTTTGGCTCAAAACTCGGCTGAGTTGACATGGATTCATGCCTTACTAACAGAGTTGCAAGTCCCTTTTACCACTCCTGTTCTTTACTGTGATAATCAGAGTGTTGTGTCAATTGCTCATAATCCTGTGTTCCACAGTCGCACCAAACATATGAAGATTGATGTCTTTTTCGTTAGGGAAAAGGTTCTGGCTAAGAAACTCTTCATCTTACATATTCCAGCTCTGGATCAGTGGGCAGACATGCTGACCAAGCCTCTTTCTTCAGCTTGATTTGAATTTCTCAGGGGCAAACTCAATGTGAAGAGTTTTTTCTCTGAAAACTCTTCCTCTTGAGTTTTTGAGGGGGGGTATTAGAGTATATATATGTATAATTGTTAAAACAGTTTTGTAAGAGCTGTTAGCTTTTGCTAAATGCAACTCCCTCTTTGCTATTAACAGCTGTACTATCTTAGTTTAGAGTTGTATAAATATCTCTCTGTAACTAACTTTTGTGATATTCAATAATATCAGTTTCTCTCTCTGTTACACAAAACTTCTCTCTCAATCTGTCTATTACCACCTTAGTTGTGGCTGGTAACTGTGGGCAAGGGGGGTTGAAGTCAAACTCTTAACGATGTAACCAATAACAGAAGTACTACACAAGTAGAAGACTAACTACTCTACAACTAATAGCAGCTTAGGAATGGACTTCAACAATTTATCAGGAGCAGTGGGTTTAGCCAGCTTTATATTCATCTAAGAGGTTTTGGTTGAAGAAATAGTGTAAGATCTGTTATAAAAAGAATATCTTGGAAATACCTCAGAATATGATTATTCATGTTAGAATATCTTAAAAGTATCTTATATGATCTCTTAGGATTGGTTTCAATATTTCCTTATATTTCATTATTTGTTTCCTTATTTAATTAGGATTAGGAATCTTTTATTAGCATAAATAGAGTTTAGTGTTACGTCTTTTGTATCAAATCACATCTCATCATAATTAATCATCACATCATATCACCTATCAGGTTGTTATACACAAGTTAATTTATTCAGAATCCCTATCCTCTTCCGTCCTTCTTCCCTACCTAAATTGCTATAATTTCAACAAGATCCTTTGAGACAGTGCTTTTCAGGTTTCTGGTGATTTTAGCTGAATTGAAATGCTGAAGCTTTTACGTATAATCATAAGTTTTTCTCCTCACATTTTTTTATTTCAAAAACTTGTCCTTCAGGCTTCATGGGAGATTCAACCCATGAACTTATCAAAGGGGCTTCTCATTCTGTATTGCACTTATAAAAAGAAGGAACTCTTCAAACATATAGGTTAGGGGTTTTCTTTCTTAGTTTCTTTCCCACAAAAATGACACAATCTACATAAAAATGAGCAATTAAGAACCTAAAGTTGGCACAATCCAGAATACTGACAGTTTTAGCAATAAAGAACCTAATGTTGACTTCCACAGTCTGAACTGAAAAAAAAGTGGAATGGTATTTGATTGGTGAACCCTATATTACATAATTCAGTGACTGGCCCAATTGCTTTGGCAGTGACTATAGTTTTATTATAAAATATATTTATATTAACTATGAGCACGCTACAGTGGTCCTACTACCATCTACCACAGCATTACCTGTCAGCATTTATTAACCAGTCGAAAACAAAATTTTCAAGCCCAGACCACAGCTTCTCTGTAACGAAAGCGTGCAAAGGTTATGAGTAAAAATAAATACTCATGGGACAATAAATGCACATAATATATTAAAAACAAACACAATAACATAATAGCTACAAACAATGTACAAACCAGTAAGCCCCTCTTGCGGACAACACTCTACAAAGCGGATACACGCTGAGCAAAAAATGCACTCCACCGCAAGCTAAATTCCATGAAAAACACGCTATCATAAACCTCAGAACCAACTAACCACAGTTCTCAAAACAAAAAGTTAAGCTTGTGTGCGGAAATTCAAAATTTCCTAGGCATTCCTTATTTCATTAACATATCAAAATTCTTGCACACAAACCTTCCTTTGGAACGTTGATGCATCATTTGCACCCTTCGGAGATTCACTACAACAGGGAAAAAATAAAAAACAAAAAATAATCATTTAAGTTAGTTACTTAAGTACAACAGGGTTGGAGATGTATAAGTTCATGCACAAGCAAAGTTCCACAACATAAACTAAAGGCAAAAATACACTCTTGGTTTCTCATCTTGTTTTTTTTTCACTTTAATCCATTAAGATTAAAAATGTTCACTTTGATCCCTTAAAGTGTGTTAAGACCGAGTTGGTCTTTCTGTCTGTTTACCACACTATGGGTGTGTTTGATTTGGCATTTGACCACCCAAACTGAGGTGCACTCCTCATAGAAAATTGCAACTGTTTGTTTGGCAAATTGTTTTTCAAATTGAGTTGAACATGACTTTCACCCAAACTGAGGTTTAGCCCAAAGCTACTCCTCGATTGCTTTATCGTTGAACATGGAAAGTAGCAAACATAATTTAAGTTACATTATACCTACTTTTAACTAAACTTAAGTATACAAAGTTAAGTTCAACAAAATCCACTTTTTCAATTGTAACCCAAACACACACTAAGCTTGTGCTTCGATATTAGTTGGGTTCAACTAAACGCACGCTTTTCGTCAATCGAACACACAATCACCTTGCTTCTCCATTTTCGCATCGAAAAGTGTAAAACTTAACACAAATCAAACGGTTTCCAAATGCACACCCTAACTTGGTCACAACGAGTGACAAAGTGAGAGATGTCTCGTCAGTTGCACAAACAACCCAATTTAGTCTCACTACTTAACTTAAGCGAAACATCTTAAACTTAGCGAGATTAACAGAAAAGAAAAAATAAGATAAAGGACCAAGAGTGTATTTTAGCCTAAACTAAACTATACTAGTTATGTTAAAAAAACATGAAAAATACAAAAAACACTAATAACAAATTATTAATTAACTAAGATTAATAGAAATAAATAGCAAAAGAGGAAGAGTTAATTAATTGCCCTAACCTCTCTCTCCATCTTAATAAGGCTTCCAGCAGCGGAACAGGAGTGTGGCGCGCCACCATTGCAAGCGAATCTAGGACTTGCTCGTAGGCCGGATCAGATGGTCGCAGGTATTGCCCATCCTACGGTGCACCCTCACTCACACCAGTTAGTTACCGAATCCAAAAAACACGAAATTGAAACTTCATTTCCAAAAAAAAAAGTATAAATGTAGTTATGTACCTGAGCTTGCGCGGTTTCGATACGACGCCGTGCGAGAGGGAGGAAGCGCTGAAGCAGAGCGTCGACGATCAACTTGGCAGCACTCCCTGCCTTCATTTCCAATTTCAATTAGAGAAAAACCATTCGATTTTTCTTTTTGTTCTGATTCCGATTCACTTCGCAATTGCGATTGCAACTAATAATAATAACAATAATGATAATTGAAGATAAAAGGGAAGTGAAATTCGGAGGAATGGTTGGTTAATTTGCAAGGGTTTGAGGGTTTCAGAGTTGCGGAGGATCTAAGTTTTGAGAAGGTCGTTCGAGGTTTGGCTTCCGTGACGTGACCATCGCGGTGAGCCTATGCCGAAACGAAATTATTATTATTAGCGTAAACTAGACGGGTGTAAAATGTAAATATTTTTATTTTAATTTTGTAATATTCATAATTACTTTATTTTTATTATTATGTGTGATTTTTTATTATATTTATTTTCCTTTTTATAATATTACTTTTATTTACTTTAACTTTTATACTATTTTATTAATATTTTTCGTAAGATTATTGCCTTGTTTTTTTTTATTTTACTAGTACTGTTTATGTTCATTATTTATTAATATATAACTGCTTTGATTACACACATTGAATTTGTAGAAGAAGATTTAGGTTTGATCTCATAAAATACAATATTGAAGAAGGAAGATAAACTTTAAATATGATTAAGTTTTCATAGAGGATTGTTCAGATAGTCCTAGTTAATGTGATACTAAACCAAAAAAAAAATATTCATTATTCATCATTAAAATTATTTTTATTTACTCTACACTTTCATGAAGATTATAAAATTAATATATATTTTTATTTTTATATTTTAAATATCAGCCCCACTAAATATAGTCAATTAGACTTTAGGTATACAGTCACTTTGGTTGTATTTTATATTTGGTGACAATTTAATTTTTATATTTTGAAAAAAAATCAATTTAGTCCCAAAAGTATAAATATTGTGACATATTATTTCAATTATTAAATATCTTATGTTTTGGTTACGTATGTGATGTGTCATTGCTAACATGACAAATCCATATGTATAAGGGACATTTCACCTCAGCACACAATGTTTTGACTAAAATGTTAATTAAAAATTTTATATTGATGATTTTTTAAATTTACGTAATTAAGGACTATTTTGAGTATAAGCTTATTATTCTTGATTTTGTTCTAATTTATTCTTATGTGATGACAAACTAATCACTAAAAAATATAACTAAATGAAAAAAATGACCCCCGACAATTATATAATAACCGTACATTCATCCTTAACTAGAAAATTGTGTTCATTATATTGCCAAATACTAATGAAAAATTTAATGTGATGGTAGCTTGAACAAAAAAAAAAAGTACAGCAAATATTCTTCATAACATTCATGGTACTGTCCACAAGTAGTAGATAATGTTGTGACAACAGAAATTCAAAAAAAAAACTCAAGAAAGTAAATTGTTCTCCAAAGAAACATTCATTAAATTGTAGCTTAACCATTATAGATTAATCATCCAAAATATAAGAAAGTAGCCATGAATCACTTAGGAGCTTGAGTACTTTGGAACCCTAATGTAAGAATGAAATTCATTAAAATTTGGTAGGATCATTCTTGGGGATGGTCCACTTGGAAAGGGAAATCTAATAAGAGGAGTTCAAGATCTAGCAAGTAAATATGTATGAGAAATACCCCTCAGAAACGCAACAGCAGCAGTATTGGAAAGTGATGAACTATCCATATTTCAACTTGTCTCAAATATAAGAAGAAAAAAATACATTCTTCTTGCATTCAAATATAAGAAAATTTCAACTAATTTTACCTTATTTCATGTTACTAACTTTAAAATATCCTTCATTTAATTGAAGTGATAGTTTCAATGACTTTTTTTACCCTTGATACCAAGTTTCAATGAATGAAAATTGCCAAAAAAAATACTTTTTAATTGAAATTAATACAATTAGTAAGTGTGTCATGTTTTTACCTTTGGGTGAATTCTAACTTTCTTAGTAAGTGTGTCATGTTTTTTTCTTATATTTAAGACTAAAAGGAGTATATGTATTGTGTAAAAACATTTATGAATAGTTCATGACTTTCCAATGTTGTTGTTGTGTTTTTTATGATTATTCCCCCATCATATTTATTTATCGGATCTTCATTTATTATTGGCGATCTTTGGTTAGTAACCGGCTTTGAATAGTTCATGACTTTCCAATGCTAAAGCTAATTATTTATTGGCGAGTAATGAACCAATCTTTTCCGATAGATCCATGAGATGTTTTTTATACCAATGTAATATCCCGTTTTGGGATAACCCATTTGTATAAAAAGCATCTCGTGGATCTATGGAAGGAAAGGCTAAATTCATTCCCACTTGCTCCTTATGGTTGTTTCCTTATCATAAATTGTAGCTTACAAAAGGTTTGGCTTCTTAGAATGGGCAAGTTTTCCCATGGAAACATATGCTAAAAACTCCTTCACATATGCTACACTGGTATCCGTAGCTTACAACAAGAAGGAACAAAGAAGAAAATAACATCGAACAAAAAGCAAGAAATCTTATACATCTAGGGATGACAAAATGGATCCAAATATTATAGGTATCCACAAAATAATTCGTAAGTGGAGAGGATAATTAATCACTTATTAGGACTGAGAATGAGACTGGGTATTTACCTGCAAATTTTTGTGAGAATAAGTGTGGCTAAGTGTATTATATTACCCACCCTTCCCCACACATGTCATATATATATATATATATATATATATAATTAATATATGTTACTTAAGTAAATAATTTATATTATACATATATTTTTCTATAAACAAAAATAATTATATTTTTCTAATTCAAATTGTATTTTAACTCTACAGTTCATGCTTTTCAATTCAAGTGTTGATGTTGTAATTAAGGTTATTGGACTAAGGATATCTCATATTGATTTTATTTCATGTAAGCACTTTTATGTTGAGGTCAATATTATCCATATGCTTCCAAATAACATTTTGGTTTTGGATTGACTTGTAAATCTTGAATATTGTTTTGTGTAGCCGGATGATATTATATGTATCTTATATTAAATTTGCTTCACTTTATTTAACAATATTTAACTATTATTTACTTGTATGTATAAATTTATGACTTAGTTGACAAGTCTGGGAAAATATCATCATCACATGATTGTTAGTCGTCATTTACAACTAACTTTTGTATTGAATGGTTATATGAAATTAGCATCTTTTCCTCAATTTATGGTTCTTTTGGTAGGATTTGTACATATTTTCATGTTTAGTTTGATTTTTCTCAACAGATACTCCCATTTTTGTGAATTATTGTGAATCAACTTCAGTTTCAGGCCAAATGAAGAGAAGATCTAGCAGTTGGTGTCTCGCTAAGCTAGGCATATGCACTTAGCGAGTGACATCCACTAAACAAGGCACTCAGCCCGCTTAGCGCATGGGGAAACCCTAGAAGAGGATCTGTCTCAGATGCCCGCGCCCAGCGCGCCGCAAGCTTGCCCAACGAGTCGTTTGTCCCTTCTCGCGCTCAGCGCGCCCAGCTCACTAAGCGAGAATTCACTAACTCGTGCTTAGCGAGAAAATGACGCTGAGCGAGCCTTCAAAATCTGAAACGTCAAGGAGCCTTTGAAACACTTAAGTTGGTATAAAAATAGAGCGACATCATATACAGAGGGAGGAAAATGAAGAGACACACCCAGAGAGACGAAAAACAGAGCAAAGCTCCAGCCTTTAAGAGAGTTTAGGTTTTACGAGTGATTTTAGGGTTCTAGGGATGGAGGAGACATCCTCATCCATTTGTAACCTTAGTTTTTCTTCAAAAATCTATCCTTTGTGCTAAAAGTTACTAGCTTGCAATGGAAGACTAAACCTCTTGTTGGGGATTTTTGCTGAACATTTGATGTAATATTCTCTAACTATTTATTTAAAGTTGTTTTTAGGTGTTCATTGCTTCTATCTACACTTATTTCTTGCATGCTTGTGGCTTGATCACCCATTTGTATGTAAAGTTAGGATTTTTAGTACTGGGAAGTGCTTTAAAACCTTAGAACTGGATAGAGCAGGCTAGAGAAATGTATGTCTGGGGACGAAGTGTAGTGATTTAGTTTATATTATGTTGTAACCTTAATGCAACTCGTTTAAACCAAGTTTGTTGAGGGATTAAGGACGAAGTTTAAATAGAGTTAGGCTCATTCACTCGAGGGATCTTGGTTTGGGTAGTTGTTTTCAGCATAAGAACACTAAAACAACATTAAATAGAAAAAAAATATTTAGTAACATCAAAGTAGGTTCAGTAGAATGACCCAACGCTTTTACTTAACTGGTTTTACCTCTCGCTTTTAGATATTTTAAATTTGTAGTTAATTAGAATTGTAGACAAAAACCCCTTTAGATTAATGCTTGTTTTACACAAATGTTTACTTATTGAATGCACATTTTCTAAATGAAACAAGTTTCATGTGATTCGATACTCGGTTCTTACCGTTTTATATTACTTGTGTGACTCAGTACACTTACTAATTAGCATTCACGGATTATTATTCACGAACAAGTTTTTGCTGTGAAAAACAATGATGTCCAAGTTTATTTAGATTTTTTGTTAAGCAATTAAAACATTAACTCTAAGAATCAATGCGTTGAATGATTATCATTGTAGTGTTATTTATTTATGACTTAAGTTTGGATGAATCAATATTATACTTGCTTGTTTTTAATGTTATTTGTAGATGCTTTTGTTTTTTGTCCTAGATCAGAGACCATAGGTGTCCCCTAACTCATTAAGTTAAAAAGACTAATATCGCTCGTGATGCATGATTTCTGTAACACCTCATTTTTTGTAAAATAAATAAGAAGAGTTTAATTTTAAAATTAAAAGAGTTTTTAGAAATTAAATAGAATAGAGAAAAAAGTTTTTTTTAATTAAAATAAGGGTTTCATAGTATTAAAAAATAAATAGAGTAAAATGATGTTTTAGAAAATAAATGGATGTTTTAATTGGTTATTTATTTAATGAAAAAGTAAAACAAAGTTCATTTTTATAAAATAATAAAATTAAAACAAAAGAGTAAATAATAGGCTTATAACTAGAGATGATCAGTTTTTATATTTAAGATATGTTTCTACGCTCTCTCTTCCTCCCAAATTCATTCTCCATTCTTCTTCTCCCAAAACTCTATCTTTCCCGCATATACTTAAACTTATTCCAGTAAAACTATGATCCCAGACCTATTAACCGTTGGATCATCCTAAAATTTTGATACCGCCTTCAGAACTCAATTTTGAAGATTCCTACCATTCGGATTTACAAAATAATATCTGCAGAGAGACAAATTTGCCTCACACAAAGACAGTGAAATTGAGACTCCAATCCCTTTTCCTTCTTTCTAACACTTGAAAATCCTTTGTCGATAAACTGAGTGAAAGTGAGAGAGAGAATGAAATTGAGACTCCAGTTATCTTTGGCATATTGACTCACACTTAACAGATTTTTTGAAATAGAAAGGACATGTAACAATTTATGAAGTTTAAAAGTTATACCAATATCAATAGGAGAAATAAAGGTTGAGGAACCAGTTTTGGAGATACTTACCATTACTTATAAAGATCTGATCTGGGCCATCAAAATGAGTGAACTGCTTAATGTTTTAAGAATCACCAGTAACATGAAAGCTAGCTCCAGAATCTGGTATCCAAGTAGAACCAGCTGAAGCAGTCCTATGAGAGGCTAAGTTTGTGAGCATGGCATTGGGTTGATTATGACCTGAGCCTATTGACTTAGAATTGGGATTAACCCAAGTGTTGGAGGTTCTAGGTGGCTCACTTGAATAAGGAATGAGCAACATTGTAGTAGGATAAAAAAGAGAAAGGGACTTATGCGGTTGAAAGCTAACATCAGTCCTGAAATGGAAAACATTTGCAGTGTGCCCATATTTGAGACAAATTTGGCACTGGAAGTTAGCAAAATGACCACCATTGCGGCCTCTACTAAAGCCACCACCCCCACGTCCAGTACCTCGATTAGAAAAGGTACCACGACAACCGCCACGGCCAGATGAGTCTCGATAACCACCGATTTTGTAGGTGTTTGGATTCGAGTAGCCTTGAGTGTAGTTTAGTGATGCATAATTGGTTGTTTAAGCATCTCGATTGTAGCATGTAAGACGAGTCTCATGGCCATAAAGAAGAGCTTCAATTTCTACAATGTAGGGAGTACGCTTCTTACTCTTGATAACAAAGATGATTGGCGCATAATCTGACGGTAATCCTTCGAGGAGCGGATCAACATACTCCTCGTGATGAATCGGAATGCCCACGCCAGCTAATTCATCAACATAGCCTTTGATTTTGCGCAAGTATTCCTCAATTGATTTTTTGTCATGACTGACCATGTGCATGGCAGATCTAGGAAGTTGACGCCCAAGTATCTAGGTCCGTATCAGATTTTGAAGAAGGTTGGGCCTGTAGCTTATCAAATCGCCTTACCCCCGAGTTTATCGAACTTGCACCCTGTGTTTCATGTCTCTCAACTGAGACGATACAACCCGGATCCATCCCATATACTTGCAGTGGATGAGGTATAGGTGAAGGATAACCTCACCTATAAAGCACAACCTCGGAAGGTTACTGATCGAAGAATGAAGTCGCTGAGAGGGAAGGAGATCGCGTTGGTGAAAGTGCAGTGGGGACCCGACGAGGGTGATTCAACCTGGGAGTTAGAGGATAGGGTGAGAGAATTGTACCCAAGTTTGTTCATAGAGTAGTTAATTTCGGGGACGAAATTCCTTAAAGGGTGGGAATATTGTGACATCCTGGAAATTTCTATCCGAAATTTTGTAAAGGATGCATTTTGAATGATTATATATATAAGTATTATTTAGTGTATATATATACATATATACTCCTGGTAGAAGTAGGTATATTGGGGGAAAGATACACGGGTTAGGCTAATTAACGAAGAAAAATCCATAACTAGATAGTTATAGATTAATTCTCAATTAATTAGTCTAAAAAAATTATTGTTTTGCGTGCAACTTAAAATTTAACAAAACCAACCTCTGAACCACACTCGGGGTTTCATTCTGAATGTTTTGATATATATTGCTTACTTTCAAAAACTGGCCCCGACGGATGCAGAGAAACGCGAGGGACTGGAACCAGAGAAACGACACGCAAACCGATGCAGGATTTTAGCATTTCAAAAGGTCAGATTTTTCTCTTCTTGTGGCTGAGTATGAGTCACATCAAGAGAAAAAGTGGGCCCCTTTTTGCTCCACTCAAAAGGAGACATGTGGCATACCCTTTTAAAAAAAAAAAAAAAGGAAGCCTTTTTAAACTAAAAAGCCACGTTCTCTCTCCTCACTCAGCCAAAAGTTCAGAAGCTTTTCCCTCTCCCTCACGTTGCTTTTTCTCCCCTTCTTCCTCTCCTGAAGCCTCCATCAAAGCTCCAAACTTTACTCACCATTTCTGCTCCAAATCGCAAAAGGAAGCCATTTTCGGAGTCGTGAAGCGCACCTCTACGTTGTGGGACTTCGAATTTCAAGTTTGGGTAGACTTCTTCTCACATAAATTTTTGTGGGTATTGGGTTTTGGGAGATATGATGGGTAGTTCTACTAGGTTTATGCCTTATGGCAGTTATTTGTGAAGGAATTTGTTGAAAGCTTGCTAAACTTGTCATGTTTGATGTGAGCTAAATATACCCATTCTGTTCTAGGGTTTTATAATGATGTTTTGTGATGCTTGTGTGCTAAAATCGTTGGTAGAAAACTGATAGAGATGGAGGGTAGAGCTAACCTAGGGTTAAAAGTGAGAATGGTAGTGATATGAGTGAAAAAGCGTGAGGCTTTGAGGGTTTGAAAAGCTAAATCTGGATTTAGTGGTAATTAGAGGTTAAAGTGAGTTAATCCTAGTTTAAAATGTCATTTAGGACTTGTGGGAAAGCTTGGCCTAAGCAAAGGAGAAAAATGAGTGACTAAGGTGAAAGCAAGAGCCATTTCTAGGGTAAATTGGGTGTAGAGGGGTCAAATTTTGATTCGGTGGAGTTTTAGTCGTAAAACCAGTTTGAGCAAGTTTAGATTAATGTTATAGACTTGTGTGAGATGAGAGCTTGCTCCAAAATTACCCCATTCTCATTTTCACTTCTTAACCCTTGAAAATCCACTAAATTGAGGGGTTTTAGATACCTAGATTTTGAATTGCCTTGGTCTAAAGCTTGCCTTTGGTTTAGATGTGGTTTATACATGATTTAGGACTTGTAGGATCCAATTTGGGCAAAATTGGATGAGGGCAAGAGTGATTTCGAAATCTGCCCAATTTGTGCAGCAAAAAGCTGTCAAATTTTGTGCAGTAGAAAATTGTGCTTGTGCAGAAAATGTTGTGTATTGCTGGTTGTGGAAAGGGTAGTACATAGTGGGTTCTGGACATTTTCTAGCAGATCCCAACGGTCAAAATGTAGATTTATGTATTAGGGATCTCCAGTAAAATTCTCGAGTCGATCCAACAGTTAACGAATCAGGACAGTTTAATAACTTGATGAATTTTATATCAGGACAGTTTAGAATTCTTGAGGAAACCGGTAAAAAAATTAATGCACAACAAGCATTTTGGTTCCATCTTGGATCTCTAGAACAATAAGCTTTATAAGCCAAAAACTTTTTTTTAAGTTGCAAGCAAAAGAAGTATTAAAATTAAAAAACGACACTATTAAAAAGCAAGAAATAATGTCTCTGCTCATAATCATTCAGTTTAGTGGATATTAAAGGGGTGTTTGGTTTGCCTGTTTTCTGTTTTCATTTTCACTGAAAACAGAAAATAGGAATAAAAATGCGTTTGGTTGAATTTTTGAAAATATTTTCACTGAAAATATTTTCCCAAACTAACCAAAAAATGAAAACAATATTTTTTCGGTTTCAACATTTTCAGTAGAAAACACGGGTTTTTCCCATACTCCTCACTCTCTTTATTTTTTTCTTTCCTCCATAGACAGCCAACCCTTCGTCTCTCCATTTCTTGTCTCTATGTTTCTTCTCTCACACAAACCATTCCCTCACACCTCACTCCATCGATCCTGCTCTGCCACACCACCACCATTGCTCCGCCGCACCACTACCAGCACCACACCATTTCCGATTGACAATCTCTCGGTGAGATTTCTTTCATGTCTCCTTTTTTCCCCTTTTTTTGCTTCATGAGTCCATGGGTCTTCTATGTTCTACTGATTTTTTTAATGGGGATGATGATTCTTCATTTTAGGCTTTCATCATTTTTTCTATTTTTCCCCTTTCTTTTTTTTCTTCTCAAATATGCTTTTCCTGTGGGTACTGCATCAAGTAGTAATGTCTTCATTGTGTTGCAGTTGCAGTGGGTTTTAATTTTATATAATGCTATGAACAAGGGTCCCGTAACCTCTTTTTCACCAAGTTACATGTTTAACTAGAACACGTAGTTTAGGTTTTAAAAATGTGACTAGGAGTCTATAATTTCCACTGCTATTTCAATACAAATTCAAATAAAAACTTTCTATTTTAAATTTTTTTGGACTGTACAGTATTTAGAATTATTCTTGTTATGCTTGCTTCTGTCATAATATTATCAAACTTATTGTGTATTGTTTTTTCTTTTGTCTGGCTATTAGGATGAGATGAATGGCTAGGCCCTGATTTGTTATGCTCTTTGAATTGAAGGTTTTAAATTACAGTGATGAGAAATGTAACTGTTAAGGCCATGATTACAGTAGCATGCACCTCTAATAGGAATTCGGAACTGTATTTTAAAACTTTTGTAAAATAAAGTAACACTATTCTTTTTTCTAGTTTTTGGACTGTACAGTATTTAGAATTATTCTTGTTATGCTTGCTTCTGTTACACTATTATCAAACTTATTGTGTATTGTTAAGGCCATGATTTGTTAGTGGACTCACCATTCAAAATATAAAACAAGCTGTCGCAACGTGCCCTTTTGCGGGCGAGCGAGGGCGAGGCTCACGGGTGCGCTTTCCAAAGGAGGAAAGATGTGCGGAGTCGCCACCAACGTTTATTTGTGGAAAACGTCGGGAAAACCGAAGGAAACCGGTCAAAATGAAAATTCTAAGTTCGGGAGTTGTATTTACGCTTGAGGAAGGTATTAGCACCTCTCACGTTTGTCTCAAAGGACAACAGCCTATTTTTTAGAATTGTGGAAATTGTGTTACCTTAACTTTTATTTCTTTTTGTTTTTTGAGGTCGACAAAAGCGGGGTTTTTGCTCCTACGTACCCTCCATCAAAGAGGAAATCAGACCTACGTAGTTCTTCCTTAAGAGTGAATCAAGCGATTCTTTTTACTTGAATTTGTGATCATTTTTAAGGCGTTGGACCTTAAAAATGATCCTTTTTACTTGGTAAGAAACTGAAATGATAAACTTTCAAACCCTATTTTTGTGGACGAGCTTGACTAGGCGAGTTGATTTTAGCCTTAGTTTCACTTTAGTTATTAGTCAATTCAATTAAGAATGAGAAATCCCAAAGAGAAAACGTCTGATTTGATTTTTCGCTTTACTTTACTAAAAGGTATTTTTTGATTATTATATTATTATTTTACCTTTTTTTTTATTTCCAACGTGGTTACGGCACGACCGAACGGTCGGAATTCATTTTAACCGAAATTAACGGATGATACAATTCAAACGATCGGTGGAAATTTATTTTATTTTTAGATTAAGCGAGAAATGACTTAAATAAATGGCTTAAGCACGTCAAAAGGGGGTATAAAAAGCAAATGAAAACGAGAATAAAAATACATGAAACAAAATGTGGACCACCACGGGTACATAGAATGAATTGAAAAGCTCGGTTTGAGGTACTTACCCGTTGAAGATTGAAGAAAACGAAGAACGAACGATGAATCTTGAAGAACGGTCGAGAATCTTCGCGTAATTACTCACAGAAACGTTACGGAAGCGCCTCGGCTTGGATTTTCTTCACGGAAACAATTTTCCTCAGCAAATTTAAGAGAATACGAAGTGCCAAGAAGGCTGAACCCTTTTCTTCTTCACTCCTCCCCCTATTTATAGCAAAATAGGGGAGGAGCTTGCCACCCAGCTCGCCCAGGCGAGCAAGGTTGCTTCCTCCAGAAGCAACAGCCTTCTGGAGGAAGGATCTGGAAGGCCCAAGTGGGCCAGATTGCTATTTGTACCCCCTTTTTTTACTAAGTGCACCCCTTCTATTTTTTTTGGTAATTCTTTTTCCGTAACGTTACGAAACTTTACGAATTTCGTAACGATACTTATTTTCCTTCCGCAAGGTTACGAATCCTTACGGATTATGTATTTACTCTTTTTTAGCTTTCGAAGAAGTTACGGAAACTCACAAATTGCGCAAAAACACTTTTTTTCGATTTCCGCCACATTACGGAATTTCACGGATTGCGCAAGCCTGCTTCCTTTTGATTTCTGACACGTCTCGGGACTTCATTCATTGTGCAACAAAGGACGCCAAGTGTCTCGAAGCGGCCAATCAAAGGTTGTATATCATCAAATAATAATCCCCGGACGAAATTAGGGTATGACACAAGCCTTAAGGTTTAATATAGTTTTTATGTTGCATTCTTTGTTTTCCTTTGAATGAATGAGTTGTGAGTTGAAAGAGTTAGGAAAAAGATGGAAAATGACACAATATCAAAGGTGAAACTTGATTATGGATGATCTGCATTCTCTGGAGAATGGCTTCCTATAGTGGTTACTTTTATGTTGGTCAATGTCCATTTAAGATAGTATAAATAAAAATGTATTCATTCAAAATTTTAATAACACTAGAGCCAAGGTAACTTGTCCTGTAAAAGATTTAGTGTTGACTTTCCAACCAGTTAGAAACTTTCAAACCTTGTCCACTAGAAATGAGAAAAGCATCAACTTTCCAACCAATAATAAACTTTCAAACTCTGTCCACTTGAAACGAAAAAAGCATCACTCTGGAATGGGGATTAGGTACTCATGAATAGAGTATTTCATAATAACAATAGTGATTGGGATCTAGAGATCTTAGAGTAGCAATTAATCTCTCTCAAAGTTTTTTTACTAGATATATCATTTTATTAATGAGTAAATGTTCAATACTTGGGATTATATGATAATTAGTATAGAGACTTAGGTAAAGATGATGTCACCCTTCCTAGTTGATGGGCAACACCATTGACATCTTTCTCAAAAAGCCATGTCACCTTTCAAAGTCAACACACTTCAGTTTTATTGAAGTTAGATAGTTACCAGATCTTCACTTCATCTAAACTTAAACTGAGGCAAGACTATAAAAAGGTCATGTGTGTGCATTATGACATCCCTATTCTTGCTTAAAGTGTCCCCTATATATAATAGTTTTGCTTCTTCTTACCATCTTCTTGTAACAAAGTACATTAATTAATCATTTTTCCTTATTTGGATGAATATTTAAAAAAGAAAAGAAAAGAAAAAGCAAAAAGACAATCCTATCTGTAATCATTTATTTTATCCTGTGTAGTATTGAATGGTACGACAAATAAGGTCATATTTAAATAACTTGATGAATTTTATATTAGGAAAACTTAGAATTCTTGAGGAAACCAGTAAAAAAATTAATGCACAACAAGCATTTTGGTTCCATCTTGGATCTCTAGAACAGTAAGCTTTATAAGCCACAAACTTTTTTTTAAGTTGCAAGCAAAAGAAGTATTAAAATTAAAAAATGACACTATTAAAAAGCAAGCAATGATGTCTCTGCTCATAATCATTAAGTTTAGTGGATATTAAGATGCTACGGAAGAGAATCAAGGAAAGGAAAAAGTAGACCTTAACAAAATAAGGAGAGTGCAAGAACCATCAACAACTAAATCAGATCACATAATCCAAAAGAACTGTCACTAATCCAAAAATCAATATCAGTATCAGTATGTGATGTTTATATAGCATGTCAACTTTTACTCTTTGGAAATGTGATAATGCTAAGGTTAAATTCACTAGGATAGTGCACATACTTGTCTAATGTGACACCTTTGGCAGAGATAGTTCAGAGTATGACAATAAAAAATCCAAGTACCAAACGCCAAAATATCATAACAACACAATGGCCCAAAGTTATAGAGACATAAGACAAACCATAAAAGAATACATCTTTCCCATTCTGATCCCAATAATCAAAATCAGCTTATATGTTGGCCTGTCAGATCGAGTTTCTTTAAGAAATGGAGCAATACCCAGATACCCATTCATTAATTTGCTAGAAAAATCAAAACTTTCTTTCAGATAGTATTTAGTGGATTATAAATGACTGTTGATTAGGGGTCCTCACTTTATTTTATTTTCCCATGAAACATATATTTTAGGCAGAAAAATAAGCCATTAGTTAGAACTAGTTAAAACTTGCACAACAAGCAATTACAAATGAAAAACAATAACTAAGGAAGAAAATAAAATGTTGTATTCCACTTCAGTTCAATCACAGACTTACCTTGAATAACACGATGATCATAGAAATGAATGTACAAACCAGAAATCATTTCAATCACCCTCACAAAAAGTGAAATTTTATTATATTGTGCAATGCAAGGAAAAGGGCCATATAACTCACCAAATAGGAAAGCTTAATTCTCATGGCTGAATGCAGTGCAACTGGAAGCATACTGATATTGGAGTTTGGACCAATGACCAATCTAATTACGAAGGTTTTACCTCAATTTTGTTTATTCAGTTTTGACCATTGCTATTTTTACTACTTACCAAACATACCCCTATCCTTGTTTGAAATTTTTATTTCCAAAAACACCTTTTATATAACTATTCTCTACACTACATTTCTACATAAACTTCCCATGTTTTCTTTTCTAATCTTTCACTCTGCAACAATATTCTAAGGTTAATTATTAATTAATTTTTTCACTAATGGCGTGATCATTATGATTGAGGAATTTTTATTTATGCCATGAGTGTTTTTCATTTCAATGGAGTCTTGTGTTGATTTTGATACTACCTCCTCCATTATAGGACCCTTTCAATTAATTCACACCTTTTAAGAAAAATAGTTAATTTGTTTAATAACATTAAATTTGTCAATAATTTATACTACTCTTCCCAGATTATATATAAGGACAAAGGTAGTATTAGTCTAGCAATAGCATTTGCTGGTAATATGTGAAGTATGTGGACAGTAATTTATACTTTTACTATTTCGGTTTGTGGCAGTTTATCAGTTTGCTTGTTTTTTTGGAGTGAGGTGTTGCCGCCACAGAGGCAACAGAGGAGGATGGATGGAGAAAAGTGTTGTCAATAGTAGCATCTAGTTCTTCACCGACAGTAACATCTAGTTCTTCACAATCCTTAGACACATCACTTGTTAGGATATGGGACGTGATTATGCCTTTTTTCTATGGAAGGATATGGTAGAAATGATGAGAGTAGGAAGAGGATGAGCTTTCAGATAATTGACACCTTAACTTGAATTGTGCTTATTAGCTTCTTGACTTACATTACATGACTTGCTACAACTTATGCCTTTATATAGGTTACATAGGTGATTTCTACACACTTCTATACTACGTAGTCCTAAAGTCTTCTAGACTCATCTATCATCTACCATCCATCTCTTTAATGTTCTAGGTGCTTCTATGACTTTAGATAATAAGATATTTTTCTACATCCTTCAAGAAGTTTCTACACACTACAACATCTCCTTAGGTGTAGAACTCTCTAGATAATGGACCACTAATTATACATCTACACTTTTCTAGATTAATCTTCAACGCTCCCCCTTAATCTAGAAAAGTCTTGAACTCCAAGCATGTCTCTGAATTTGATGAACTTCTCTGTTGCAATTGGCTTGGTGAAGATGTCTGTTAATTGTTCTTCAGTCTTGCAGAACTCCATTTTGATTTCTCCATGTTCCACTAGCTCTCTGATGAAGTAGTATCTAATCTCAATGTGCTTTGTACGACTGTGGAATATTGGATTCTTAGTCATTGCAATAGTTGACATATTATCACAATGAATAACTGTTGGAGTTTTGTTCTACGTCTTGTAGAATTTTTCTGAGCCATGTCGCTTCACACGCAGCGCTTGTTGCAGCCATGTATTCTGCTTCTGCTGATGATAGAGCAATTTTTGTTTTCTTCTTTGACACCCATGATATTGCTTTGTTGCCTAGAAGAAACACATATCCACTTGTGCTTTTTCTTTCATCTGTGCTTCCTGCCCAGCCGCTATCTGTATAACCTGTCAAGTTAAAGTCTCTATCTGGCTCATACAAAATGCCAAAATCCTTTGTGCCTTTGACATATCTTAGGATTCTCTTGGCTGCTGCAAAGTGTGCTTTGCTTGGGTTACTCATGAATCTAGACATGATGCTAACTGCATGTACGATGTCTGGCCTTGAGTTGGTTAAGTAGATTAGTGAACCGACTAGGCTTCTATAAACTGTTGCATCAACTTTGTTTTGTTTATCATCTTTTGAAAGCTTTTCGTTCATCGCCATAGGTGTGGCAAGTGGTTTGGAATCTTGCATGTTGAACTTCTTTAGTAAGTCATCCGCATATTTTTCTTGCGAGATAAATATTTGTCCAGGTCTTTGCTTGACTTGCATGCCGAGAAAATATCTCATGAGTCCAAGATCGGTCATTTCATACTCTTGCATCATAGCCTTTTTGAATTCTTCCATCATCTGTGAATTGTTGCTGGTGTAGATTAAATCATCTACGTATAGGCACAAAATCAAGAAATGATTACCTTGCATCTTCACATATAGTGACAACTCACTTGGACTTTTGAGGAATCTATGCTCGACGAGGTATTTGTCTATTTTGTTGTTCCATGCTCGGGCAACTTGTTTGACACCATAAAGCGCCTTTTTCAAGCGATATACTTTGTCTTCTTCTCCTTGAAATTTGTATTCTTGTGGTTGCTCCACGTAGACTTCTTCTTCAATCTCTCTATTCAAGAAAGATGATTTTACATCTAGCTGGTAGACTTGTAGCTTCAGCTGTTGGTCATGCTGTGTTGATGATGGTGGCAGTGTGTAAGGGCTTAGATTGGTTACTTCTTGCGTCTCATTGACTTCAATACTCCATTGCCAGCTTGCTCCTTCGTCAAAGATGACATCTCTTGAAATGATCAGCTACATTGAATCTGGTTTGAATAATCGGTGACCTTTAGATTGGTCACTATAGCCGACAAAGATGCACTTTTCTCCTTTTTCATCGAGCTTTTCTTGGTTCTCCTTTGGAATGTGTGAATAAGCAACATATCCAAAAACTTTAAAATGATCAACTGTTGGTTTTCTGTTGAACCATGCTTCATATGGCGTCATATTTAAGACTGCTTTAGTTGGAGAACGATTGAGGATGTATACTGCTGTGCTAACAGCTTCCGCCCATAGATTATTTGGCAGGTTCTTGTGTTGTAGCATCGATCGAGCCATTTTCACAATGGTTCTGTTTTTCCTTTCAGCAACACCATTCTGTTGTGGAGTGTGACGAACAGTCAGCTCCTTTTTGATGCCATGATCATTGCAAAAATTGATGAATATGTGCCCATTGAATTCTCCCTCGCGATCTGTTCTCAAGATTTTGAGGGAATGCCCACTTTGCTTTTCCACTAGGACCTTGAACTCCTTGAAGCAAGAGAATGCATCTGATTTTTGTTGGATGAAGTACACTCACATCATTCGAGTGTAGTCATCAACGAAGAGGAGAAAATATCTTCTTCCACCAAAGTTGGGGGTACTTGATGGTCCCCAGATATCAGCAAGCACCAATTGAAGTGGAGCTTTAGCTCTCCAAGATGTTTTTGGAAATGGTAACCTGTGCATCTTGCCATAAATGCAGCCTTCACAAACTTTAAGGTTAGATGAAAAAAAGGAAGCCCAAGCACCATATTTTTTTGTTTTAATAATTTGAGGCCATTAAGTTTAGATGACCATACCTCAAGTGCCACAGTATGGACTCATCCATATTCTCACATTTCAATGCATTGTTTTGCCTAAATGGCATAAATAGAGGAAATACTTTATTATGAGCCATTTTGATAGAAATAATTTGGCCCTTTCTTTTATCAATGATATTACACTTATCATCATCAAAGATGACTTTATAATTTTTATGAATAAGTTGACCAACACTTAGAAGATTTTGAGTAAGACCTGACACATAAAAAACATCATGGATATATTTTTGGCTACCATTTTGAGTTTTAACAGCAATGGTGCCTTTTCCTTCAATTGTTTGAACATTTCCATCACCAAGTGTAACTTTGGATTTTATTGTCTCATCTAGTTGCACAAAGCAACTTTTGTTTTTTGTCATGTGGTTTGAACAACCACTATCAACATACCATACATCCCTTGATTCTTGAGAAGATAAAGCGGAGTACAAAGTATGATCAAGGGATTCTTTATTTTCTAGAAAATTTGCTTCTTCTTTTTGTTGGTAAAAATAATCTTTTTCGTAGTGTAGGTTCCTTTTGCACTTTTTGCATTTGTACCGACAATCATTTGTATCATGATTATTTTTCTTGCATAATTTGCAATAGGAGCTTGAAGCATTATTACTCCATTGCTTTCCGCTCCTTTTACCACGATAAGTAAACGCTCCTCCTCTTTTTTGAGGAAATTTACCGTGGTTATTTTTCTTATCTCCATCATTTTTAGAGATATTAATTTTAGATTGGAATGCTTGCTCTAGTGGCTGCTCAAATCTTTTCATTCTAGCTTCATGAGCTTCTAAAGAGCCCATTAATTCTACTAGAGTGAGTTTAGATAAATCTTTTGATTCTTCTATGGCAGCCACAATATGATCATATTTTACGGGAAGACTTCTTAATATTTTTAGTATTATTTTCTTGTCTTCAATCGTGTCCCCGTAACTTCTAATTTGATTGAAGATATTAGAGACACGAGAGAAGAAAGATTGTATAGATTCATCTTCCCGCATTATTAATGTATCAAAATCCTTCCACAAAGAATAGCAGAGCCTTAGCATGGGTGCCTTTAAATTCATTTTTCAGAGTCTCCCACGCCTCCTTTGCATTTTTTGCTTGCATGATTCTCGGAAAGATATCTCTACTAACTCCTTGTTGGATGAATAGCAGAGCCTTAGCATCATGTTGCTTGTTTTGCTTGTACTCCTTTTGCTTTGTTGTTGTCCTCGTAGCCAATTCTTCTGGGCTTTCTGGGACTGGATAGCCATTCTCTATAACATCCCATAAGTCTTGTGAGATGAATAGAGTTTGCATTTGGATGCTCCAATAATCATATGCTTCCCCATTAAATATGGGAACTAAGGTTTGGTTATAGTTGAAGGTTGGTGGGCTAGGTGATGTAGCAAAGGCCATAGGATCAACACTGCTCTGATACCACTGTTAGGATATGGGACGTGGTTATGCCTTTTTCTATGGAAGGATATGGTAGAAATGTATGATAGAAATGATGGGAGTAGGAAGAGGATGAGTTTTCAGAAAATTGACACCTTAACTTGAATTGTGCTTATTAACTTCTTGACTTACATTACATGGCTTGCTACAACTTATGCCTTTATATAGGTTACATAGGTGATTTCTACACACTTCTATACTACTTATTCCTATAGTCTTCTAGACTCATCTATCATCTACCATCCATTTATATAATGTTCTAGGTGTTTCTATGACTTTAGATAATAAGATATTTTTCTACATCTTTCAAGAAGTTTCTACACACTACAACATCTCCATAGGTGTAGAACTCTCTAGATAATGGACTACCAATTATACATCTACACTTTTCTGGATTAATCTTCAACATCACTTGTGAACTCGACTCCAAGTTAGTTGTTCAAATGGTGTTTCTATGGAGTGAAATCTTTGCATATTTATGCTCCATTGGTTAATTACATTAGAAGCCTTGCTGCAAGGGACAAGATGTTGCACCACTTTCAATGCTCCTCACACCTCCAAAAAAGAATCTAGAAATTTGTAAGCTACAAGCATTTGAATTAAGCAATCAATAACATGAGAAAAATTCAAAAGTTCAAGTTATTTTAGATGTCATGTGGTGAAGCATCATTAGATTGAATCTGATCTTGTGGTGAACAAGATTTGGTTCATTTTCGTTGTGTGTTGCAATAGTCTAGTCCTCTTTCTAATTTGTTGATGTAACATCCTCAAACAAGACTTTGAATTGTGCCCATATTGATGGAATATGTTTGTTAGAATTTGAGATTTTTCCTTTGTTTTTAATATTAATATATTTTCTTTTGGGTTGCGTGTAAAGTTGGTTTAAAAGTTGCTTGTACACAACTGCAGCTTCATGTTGCTTGCTTCATAGCTTTGTAACGAGTGCTTTTTGTTTTTCCCAATGAGTGGCCTTTCTGTTTGTCTATATAAGTTTTCATTGTATCTCTCTCGAAATATATCATTACTGAAATACAACAAGTCAGTTTTGCTCTCTTTGTTGTGAGAATTCTAGTTTATAATTCGTAATTTACATGTTTATGTCTAATCTGATAGCATAGTCCTATAAGATTGTTGCTCAGTGTGACACCCTCTACCTCCACACACACATATATATATAAATAAAACATATAAAAATACTGATAAACAAATTCACATGGGTAAAAGGTTTACATTCACTTCACTATTATCAAATAAAACTTATAAAAATACATATTCGGCTCGAAGTAAGGCCGTCAAAGTTTACAAAAATATTGTGTTAAGTGAGTGAAGTAAAATAAAATAAAATAACATCATGCAATTAAAATAAAAACTCATCCCCAATGTCATATCCTATCAGAGCATTGTGCCTCAACGTCCTCTAACACGTGGCTCTTTAATGTCATCCATCTAGTCAACTGCTTCCACAAACACAAGGTTCGAGATCATCATAGGATCCAAACACAAATAACACACAGGGAGTGAGTTATCACATTTTTAGAAAAATACAAATAAACAAAGACGTAATACAAATAAATTTTAGAAGTATTTATAACATAGTTTAACTAAATACAACTCATGTCATTTCATCACTTTATCATTTAAAATTCATTTTTCAATCACAAATCACATTACACATGAATCATACACTTGGGTCAAGACGTAATAACACTCATTAATTTCATAATAAAAAATTAGTAAGCGTTATGCAACGATTATACTAAGACTCAAGCCTATATGCAATGTGGTACCATGTTAATGAAAAACCTTCCCTGGGGCGCTTAGGAGTACATAACAAGACACACCACACAATGAGTATGTCAGGTCACTCTCACTAAGTTAGATCATAAGGTGACCAGTCAGGGTCACTCTGTTTTGCGAGAATGCTCCAACCATATGGGATCAACATAGGCTTAAAGAAGCACTCAAATCGAGTGTCTTTACCCCCAAGGCCTAGACTTCGAAGAATCCGTTACCATCCCTTGGGCGCTTAGGAGTACATAACAAGACACACCACACAATGGGTATGTCAGGTCACTCTCACTAAGTTAGATCATAAGGTGACCAGTCAGGGTCACTCTGTTTTGCGAGAATGCTCCAACCATATAGGATCAACATAGGCTTAAAGGAGCACTCAAACCGAGTGTCTTTACCCCCAAGATCTAGACTTTGATGAATCCGTTACGACCTTACCTTCATGATTCAAGTCCAACCCCTAAAACATTTTTTTACACACAAACACTGCTCAGGAATTATATAATACCCATGACCTCACACTCGTGTTTCAAACACGTTTAACACATTGCGCTACAATTTAACATTGGTTCCTAACAAGGAAACCTACACTTTCCGTTTAACATTGCGCATAAACACTTTTCTCTAGGTAAACACTGGTTGAGTTATTGTATAACTCACAACTCACAACACAAGTATTAGCATATCAAGTGTTAAACACACACTTATTCACAACCAAATCTCATGTCCATAATTTAACATCTCATAATATCACAATCCACCATCACATGTTTACGTATATCTCACAAATTAACACATGTTCAACTTTGTACCTATACTCGATTTCAACAATATTATAAGCAGACACTGCTCATGAATTATACAATATCCATGATCTCACACTCATGTTTCAAACACGTTTAACACATTGTGCTACAATTTAACACTTTAGGTTCGTAACTAGGAATCCTACATTTTTCCTTTAACACTGCGCATAAATATTTTTCTCAAGGTAAACATTGGTCGGGTTATTGTATAATTCACAGCTCACAACACAAGTATTTTCACATCAAGTGTTAACCACACACTTATTCACAACTAAATTTCATGTTCACAATTTCACATCTCATAATGTCATAATCCACCATCACATGTTTACGTATATCTTACAAATTAACACATGTTCAAATTTGTACTTATACTTGATTTCAACAATATTATAAGCAGATATTGCTCATGAATTATACAATATCCACGATCTCACACTTGTGTTTCAAACATATTTAACACATTACGCTACAATTTAACACTTTAGGTTCCTAACTAGGAATCTTACACTTTCCCTTTAACACTGTGCATAAACACTTTTCTCAAGGTAAACACTGGTCGGATTATTGTATAATTCAAAGCTCACAACACAAGTATTTTCACATCAAGTGTTAACCACACACTTATTCACAACTAAATCTCATGTTAACAATTTCACATCTCATAATGTCATAATCCACCATCACATATTTACGTGTATCTCACAAATTAACACGTGTTTAACTTTGCACTTATACTCAATCTCAATAACAATATTATAATTTCAAAGCAACATGTTATCTCACAATTAATCACATATTTAATTTATCACTTTCAATCATAATTTCTTGATCTCAATATAATTATTTATCACGTTAATCTTATAAAAAAACACAAACAAATTATACAAAAATATTTCTCAATTCACGGGGAGTAAAACCCCTCAAATAATTTCACATAATCATACAAAAAGAATTTCAATACAATAAACATCCAAAAATACACATCAATTTGATCCCCTAAGGATTCCTACACATGTTCATTCTAACTTCAATTACGATAAACTAATCAATTACCTCTAAGCAGCGGGCTCACGTGTGTTCTGGCAGTGATAGTGGCATCTCTAATGATTCACTGACATTCTTCAAGCTTTTCCTCTGGTTTCTCTGATAAGGTTTCCAAACGTTAGAGGAGAAGAGATTGAAGCCTTCATTTTGTACTGTCTTTGTGCGATTCACTTTTCTCTCTCCATGAATAGTATTTCGCAAATCCCAATGGTTAGGATGTGCGGAATTGAATCGTAAATCAGGTGTCTAAATTTCACGACAATCCAACGGTTAGCGAGTTCGGGATCATAGTTTTACTGGACAAGTTTTGAGTCTCTGTGGGAAAAGAGAAAACTACGATGTGAAGGACATTTCTCTTAGCTTTGACATTTTTTCACAATTTTCCACGGTGAGAATGCTAAAAAATGAGTCGCGAATCTGGTGCTGAAATATTACGACGATCCAACGGTTAACGAGTCTGAGTGCGTCATTTTATTACGAGTCTGAGATCATCGTTTTATTAAGACATGTTTATGTGTATGCATGAAAAAGAGAGGATTGTAGGAGGGGAAAAGAGAAAACAAGATTGAGAAGAGAGGAGGCGTATAGCCCTATCGTAAAATTGACCTAACATGTCTCTCTTTATAGTTAGGCTACTTACAACCTACTATTTTCTCTATTTATTTATTTTTATTATTTTATAAAAAAAAAACTCTATTTTATTTTCTATCAAATGAATAAATTAATTTTTTTTTCTTCAAATCATTATTTTAATACAGTTATTTTTTTTATTTAATTATAAAAACCTCACCATTTTTTAAAACTCTATTTTTTTAACTAATTTTTTTTAATTTATTTACGAAAAAATGAAATATTATACTCTGATAGCTATTTTGGCTCAGTCTGAAAAGTTGTTTTGCTTCAGTCAGATAGCGTTTTAGATCAGACTCATATCCTTTTCTCTTCTGCAATACTTTAACCATGTCTCATATCATAAGTTTAAGGTGTACTATCTTTTAAGCTTAGTTAACCTTTAACCACATGTTTGCCCAATATAACACCACTCAACACCTGGTTATCACATATATCATGTCTTTCTTATACCAAGCTACTTGATATATCACAGGATCACCAATGTTAAAGAATTTGTTGTAAAGTTCCAAATGACTTGGGTATTCTCCCAGATAAATTGCTGTTTGCCAAATTCAGAACTTTCAAACTTTGAAATTTCTACCAAAAATTTTGAAGTGATCCTGCTAGTAAGTTACTAGACAGGTGAAGATAAGTTAAACGCTTTGGGGCCATTGTTCAAAAGGAAGGTACAAACCCTGAGAGCATATTATTTGAGAGAAATAGACCATATAGTTTTTGAGGAAAAGGAGGCAGTGGACCAAACAAATTGTTGAAACTAAAATCCCATATGCTTGGGTCCTCTCCTTTTATACTTTGTAATGATTTTGGTAAGACTCCACTAAGTTTATTGTGAAACATTTAAGTATGACAAACTAGTAGATATGTCCCAAAACCATTCAGGAATCAAAACAACAATACTAGTATTAAAGATTTGAAACACCTCAAGTTTCCTTTGATATTTAAGCCGGGTTGGAAATTGCGGCCCCAAAATACATCATGATGCATACAATGCCTGCAGATGGAAAGGTGACACCTAATTTGGATTCAAGTTAAATGAAAGTCAATTTCGACTCACATCCAATACATCCAATTCAGAGAGGCTTAATAGGTGCGCTTCACTAATGATCCCATTCAACTTATTTGAAGTGAAACGCACCGTTTCACTTAAGAGGAAAAAAAAAAAAAAACCCACCCCCTCCATCAGTTTATAATTACCCCCGAGACTCCTCCCCCATTTTTCAAATTTCTTCTTCTTTTTCAATAACCCACCCCCCATCACTCAAACCTTATCTTTTCTTTTCAATTTTTCATCTCTCAATCTTTCATTCATCTTTTTTCATTGTTCCAAAATTTATCAAGCTTATTGCATCCTTGTATCATTCCCAAGCACAAGAAGGTGATTGAAAAAAAAGAAAACACCACTAATTTCCTTAAATTTTTTTATTTGATTTCTTTAAGGTAAAAATTTATAACTCATTGTATTAGATGAGTATTTTATAGCACTGATTAGTTATGAGTTGTGTGAAGAGGGTTAGAAACTAAGTATTAGAGATTATCGTGGTTTCCTCAAAATCTTAGGTTTTTTAAAATTGGAGATTTTCTCTAATCTCTTGTTCTCTTATCTTAAATGCTTAGATACTGTGGTTGATCCTCCTAACAACATTGGAAGACATTGATTGTGTTATTTATTGTGAATAGCTAATCTACTTAGCGACATTTTTTTAAGTTCTTTTAGGAGAAACAAATAAACTCCAAAATATATATATTCTTTTGTGATCTTGAAATTTATTTTGAGATTTTGATATGATACATAAGGATGAATGTTGGATTCTTTGTTTATTTTATTTATTGTGAGTTCTTGATTAATTGTCGTTTGCTACAACGAAGAGATAATATAGCCTATGAGTCAATTTCTCATAGTATATTTATATTTGTCGTTTGTTACAACGAAGAGATAATGTAGCATTATGAATCAATTTCTCATAGTATATTTATATTTGTCGTTTGCTACAACGAGGAGATAATGTAGTCTATGAGACAATTACTCATAGTATATTTATATTTTCCGTTCGTTGCAAGGAAGAGATAATGCAGTTTACGAGCTAAATGCCATAGTTTTATAATTACCGTTCACCACAACGAAGAAATAATCTGGTATATGGACACATAGTGGAATGAAAGTTTGATTATAAAATTATTATTCTTGAATACCAGTTTATCAGTAGTTCTAAAATTATATTTCTTTGAATATATTGATTTCTAAAAGCAAGTGTATTTTTTTATTTATTTATTTAATGTCATTTTAAATTTCGTTGGATGTAAAGACTCGTGCTATGTTGTGCTCTCCTTCCTGTTCGCTTTGTATTTTATGCTCTCACTAAGTCTTTGTGACTTATCCCATTGTTTTATTTTATTTTCTCAGATACACAAATAGTGGAGTAACTGACTTCTTGGGATTTGTTGACTTACCCAGGAATTTGATTATCTTTTGGTAGGCCTCCATTGTATCTGATGAATATTTTGTTTGTGACTCTAGTATAA
The DNA here is from genome assembly GCF_000004515.6 of Glycine max. NCBI lineage: Eukaryota > Viridiplantae > Streptophyta > Magnoliopsida > Fabales > Fabaceae > Glycine > Glycine max. Next base: position 5,143,947 of record NC_038255.2, on the reverse strand, counting down.
TGCAGCTATAGGGATAAAGATAATAATAAATTTAGAGAGAATTTATTTATTTTGAAATTTAAATGATTCTCTCTTATAGGTATATTAATGATGTACTTAAGATGTTTAGAGATACTTTGATGATTAATATTTATAATCAACAATGTTATTAGTAGATATCCTGGATAATATGTTAAGGGTCTGTGTTGTGACTTGAGACCTTGATATTAAATGGATGCAATGGGATATTATATATATATATATATATATATATATATATATATATATTTGTCTAGATATATTATGTGTTCTTTTACAAATTATTTAATATAGGGTAGGCTAGACAGACTAAGGAAATTATAGTCTGTGCGCTGATCATGATCCAAGGGTGGGTCGTGACATGAAGAGAGAAACAAATACTTGAGATTAGAAAGTTGCCCAATAGTATATGAAAGTGTCCTGATCAATTGATTGTGGGAAAGATCCAAATAAAACAATGAGACAAATTTAGTGACATCGAACACAGGCAATCATCCATTCAAATGGTTTAAACAAAGATCCAAGCTTCAAGATGGGGCAAGAGATCAAATAATAATGGCCCAACAATATTAGTATTTTGAAGTGATAGTGTCTTCAAGGATCAAAACCTTGAAAAATCATGAAGTGGGCCACTATTGAATGGGTTGAAGCTGAGATTCAACGACTCTAAATTTTGTTGTGCAGAACAAATTTCTGGTAAGTAGTCATGGAGTTGGCCAGACAATTTATTGTTACAAAGGATCAATTGCTTCAATTGACACAAAGTGCGAAATTTTTTTATTATTCTACCATCAAGTTCATTATCTTTGAGATTTAGAAATTGAAGAGAAATCATGTTTGCAAAGACATTTGAAACAGTATGCAAAGAATTTAATGAGAGATCAAGAGATGTGAGGACTTTGCTAACATTAAGCACCCATGACAGAATTGAAGAGTTTAATTCATTTTCCGAAAGACTAAGGATATGTAGAGAGGTGGAAAAATTCAAGTGGGAAAAAGATTTAGGATTGACTTGAGGTAGCGCACAGTGATCTAAATAAAGCTCCAAAAGAGAAGGGATTTTACTTATTGATGATGGCCAATCAACAACTCTACTAAGATTGATATTTGAGAGACCAAGGTATCTCAAATTAGAAAGGTGAGAAAGCCATTCATGGTCATTTGCATCCAAATAATTATCCTGAAGGTCTAGTTTTTTCAAATTGGAAAGGTTTGCTAGAGTATGAGGAATGGAACCAACAAGTTCATTCAATGCAAGTTTCAACTCTATCAATTTACCAAGTGAGCCAATGCATTTTGGGATCTCTCCTTGTAAATCATTATCACTGAGATCTAAGAAAGTGAGATGCTGAAGTTCACATATTGAAGAATGTATCTTACCTCCCAATGATGCAGGAGTATTTAACGACACCAATGTGGTTACATGACCAGTTAAATTGTTGCATGAGATTCTTTTTTGCAACAATCTTCACCTTTCCAAGAAGATAGAATCTGCCTTCCATGAATGAAACCATCTCTTAACTTGAGAAGAGCTTGCTTGTCTGTCTCCGCACACTTCTTTGAATGGGAATACCCAATGCATAAATATATGCATGAAATAGTCACCACAAAAAAGAGGCAGAACCTACAATTAAACATGGCGATCGATCAGCTCAAACTTGTATGGAAAGGATTTTGGATATGAAATTTGAAGAATGTAATGCCAACTGAATTAATTGTTAAGTGATATGTAGTTACGGCCTTATATAGAGAATAATTAAAAGAAGCTAAAGATGAAGTCTATGAAAAATGTTTTCTCATATCATTATTGTTTCTTCCACTGCTCAATATTTAAATTGTGGTAGATTTCCAGTTAACTTCTGTAACATCCCAATTTTCGTAAACTAGATTAAAAAGGATTGTTATTTATAAATAAATAGAGTTTAAAAAAAATGATGAGATTTTGTAAATAAATAAATAAGGAGATATAATTATTAATTAAAATAATGATTTGAGAGAAAATAAAAAGGGTATTTTATTTATTTGTTTGATAGAGAATAAAATAAAGTTTGCTTGTATAAAATAATAAATAAATAAATAGAGTAAACCTAGTTATAAATAGCGTTAGGTCAGTTTTCACACTGACGGTGCCTCTTCTTTCCCTCATTTTCGTTTTTTTTCCTTCTCCTCTCAAAACCCTTTCTTTTTCCCGCAGCCCACCAAACCTATCTCAGAAAAACGACTATCTCGGACTCGTTCACCGACATGTCTGAGCTAAGAGAAATACCCCTCGCATTGTAGCCTTTCCTTTCTCGCAGAAACCCAGAGCTGTCTTGGTAAAACTACGATCCCGGTTTCGTCAACCGTTGGATTGTTGTGAATTTTGGATATGTTGTTCGAAATGCAATTGCGCACGCTTTGACCGTTGGGATTTGCGAGATAATGTTCTTGGAGGGAGAAAAATGAATCGCATGAAGATAGTCCAAATGGAGGCTTTAATCCCTTCTCCATTTCTCTGACGTTTGGTACTCTACCGAAGCAGTCGGAGGAACAACTGGAGAAATTTTAGGGAACCGCTAGAGATGACGCTATCGCTATGGGAAGACACGTGAATCCGCTTAGAGGTAAGGGATGAGTTTATCGCAATTGGGGATTAGAATGAACATGTATAGGGATCCTTAGAGAACTAAATCCAGGTTTATTTTGGGATGTTTATTGAATTATAATTTTCTCTTTATGATTATAAATATAATATTATTGTGTTCTATGTACGAATTGATGTCCTGATGAGAATTGATTGATAAACTTGAGTGCTCTTGATGTCTTTGTGTTTAACCCATGAATTTGATTAATTGATTTTGATATAATAGTGAGAAACTATTTCAGGGATTTTACACCCCATGTTGTGATGAAATCTTTTGTATAAATTGTTATGTTGAGGTTATGAAATGATGATTCAAACTGTGAGTATGTGATAAATTGAACATGTGACGGATGATGAAATACATGTGTATTGAGATGAGATGTGTGTATTGAGTTGTGAACTATGAACTGTGCAATCACACAATTGTAAGACCCTTTAAGGGCGACGAGTATTGTGATGGGATCCATTGTGGGAACCCGACGAGTTAAAATGATTTTGAAAACAATTGAGTAGAGGTGTGTATTGCATAGTTCATAGGTAAAGTGTACATGATTCATGAGGTGTGATAACATGTTAAATTGAGATTATACCATTGTGATTGGGATTAAGTGTATGTGATAAATTGAGTATGTATATGATTGAGATATATATGTGCATCGAGTTGTGAACTATGAATTGTACAATCACAGGATCATAAGTCCCTTCAAGGGCGACGAGTTAATGCTAAGTCCCTTTTTGGGCGACGAGTTAATGTTAAGTCCCTTTAAGGGCGACGAGTTAAAATTATTTTGAGAACAATTGAGGAGTCGTGTGTTTTGTACAGTTCATAGATAGAGTCTGTGTGCTAAAATAATTTTAGGGGTTGGACCTGAATCAGGAGGGAGAGGCCCTGACAGACTCTTCGGAGTGTAGGCCTTGGGGGTCACCGGGTTTGAGTGCTCCTTTAAGCCTATGTTGATCCCATATGGTTGGAGCATTCTCGCAAAACATCGTGACCCTGACTGGTCTCCCTATGATCTTACTTAGTGAGAGTGACATGGCAAACCTATTGTGTGGTGTGTCTTGTTATGTACTCCTAAGCGCCCTAGGGTGGTTTTTCACTGACATGGTACCACATTGCATATAGGCTTGAGTCTTAGCATAACTGACGCATACGCTTGCTAATTATTTATTATGAAATTGATGTGTTATTATGTCTTGATCGGAGTGTGTGATTCCTGTGTATAATGATTGATGATTGAAAGGTGTGATTGATGGATGAAAAGTGTGATTGATGAATGACAAAGTGATGAAATAATGTGGGATATGCTAAGTAAATTGTATTTGACTACTATATGTTGTGTTGTTTCTCTCTAGTAGTTAGCAATGTGATAACTCACTCCCGGTTTGCTATTTGTGTTTGGATCCTGTGATGATCTTGAACTTTGTGTTCGGGGGAGTAGATGAATAGGTGGATGACTATGAAGAACCTCATGCTAGAGGACACGGGAATACCACGCTCTGATAGGATGTGACATTAGGATATAGGTTCTATATTAATTGTATGAGACTTATATGACTTTCTTTGAGTCGAGATGACTTTATTATTTATTTGGACAAGTTTGAATATGATATAGAAGAAAGTGAATGTGAGCCTTTTACCCATTTGAAAAGCTTGTATTTAAAAATGTTTTAAAAATACTTTTAATTAATATTTGAATTTTTATTCCTTTATTAATATATATGTGAGGGGTAGAGGGTGTCACAACTTCCATGTGAACTGAAAGAAACTTACAGTTTTATTATCATATAATTGGGTAGGTAATAGGTATCGTTTGGTGAATATCATCCCCTGCATCAATTGCTCTCATCAAGGTTTTAAAAAATGGTATGTGACCGTGATTTAGGCCGTAAAATCAAAGTTTTTTCAACTGTTTGCAATCACAATTGAGATCGTGTCGATCACATTTGTTTGTGATTTGCCATGATATCAACAAACACGATCAAACTTTAACACAACCGTGGTCAGTATTTAAATCTTTGGTTCTCACTAGCTACAAGTTAAATGTACCGGAACAACTGAACAAGGAACAAGATTTATGAGCAGCAAATTAAGTGAAGTGGGATTGACATCACGATCTCCTTTTTTAGTGATATAAGTATATGCTTCACATGATCTTTTTCTTGGAATAGAGTACGTTATGTTATGCATGTACTCATTTTTCTTATTTAAAAATAATAAAAAAAAGACAGAAAAGGCATTCCAATGTGAATCCATGCTAAATATTCTTTTTCAGTTTTCAATACTATTGCAGTTTTAGTTTATTATATTGATGATTGTGTCATGATATACAATGGAAATCATATCGTTTCTTTATCATCAATGGTCCTCTTGTTCTCACGTAAATTGGCCCATAATTATGTAAGGAATAAAGTAGGATCACGATAGAAAAAAAGGAAATTATACTGTTTTATTGATTTAAGGGATAATGATCAACTTCCAAAACAAGTACATGAAAGAATAGTACAATATATTAGCCAATGATATATAGACAAAAAGAATAGAAGGAGAAGATACAATCAAAATTGGAATGAGATAGAAAAGAATAAAGTCTATCCACAAAATTCTCTCTTTGTAGCATCTCATTTTTCGTAAACTAATTTAAAAAGGATTGTTATTTGTAAATAAATAGAGTTCTAGAAAAATGATGAGTTTTTTTTATAATCAAATAAATAAGGAGAAATAACTTTATTAATTAAAATAAAGATTTGAGAGAAAATAAAAGAAAAAGTATTTTATTTATTCTTTTGATAGTGAATAAAATAAAATTTGTTTTTATAAAATAATAAAAATAAATAAATAGAGTAAACAATAAGTTGTAACTACCCTAACTATAAATAAAGACGTGTTAGGTCAGTTTTCACACTTACGATGCTTCCTCTTCCCTTCAATTTCGTTTTCTCCTCTTCTCCTCCCAAAACCCTCTCTTTTTCCCGAATACCACCAAACCTATCTCAGAAAAACGACAATCTCGGACTCATTCATCGTTGGATCGCTGTGAAATTTGAGCACCAGATTCAGAACTCATTTCCAAACAATCTCACCGTTGGGAATTATAAAACATGTCGGAGCTGAGAGAAATACCCTTTGCATCGTAGCTTTTTTTCCCCGCAAAAACCCAAAACCATCTCAGTAAAACTATGATCCCTGACTCGTTAACCGTTGCATTGTCATGAAATTTTGATATGTGGTTTGCGATTCAATTCCGCACACCTTCATCGTTGGGATTTGCAAAATAATATCCATGGAGAGAGGGAAAAAGATTGCATGAAGACAGTACAAAATTGAGGCTTCAATCCATTTTCCTTCTCTCTGACGTTTGGGGACCCTATTAGAGCAATCGAAGAAAAAACTTGAGGAATCTATTAGAGATGCCGCTATTACTGTCACAGTGCACATGTGAACCCGCTTAGAGATAAGGATGAGTTTATCGCAATTGGGGTTAGAATGAACATGTGTAGGGATCCTTAGAGGATTAAGTTGGGTTTATTTTAGGATGTTTATTGTATTATAATTCTTTCTGTATGATTATGTGAATTGTTTGAGGGATTTTACTCCTAGTATTGTGAGAAACATTTTTGTATGATTTGTTTGTGTTTTAGAAAATATTTAGCATGATAAATAATTATATTGAGATCGTAAAATTGTGATTGAAATTGTGTATAAGTGATAAATTAAATATGTGATGAATTGTGGGATAACATGTTGCTTTGAAATTATAATATTGTTATTGAGATTGAGTATAAGTGCAAAGTTGAACATGTGTTAATTTGTGAGATACACGTAAACATGTGTTAATTTGTGAGATACATGTAAACATGTGATGATGAATTGTGACATTATGAGATGTGAAATTGTGAACATGAGATTCAGTTATGAATAAGTGTGTGGTAAACACTTGATGTGACGTTACTTATGATGTGAGCTATGAATTATACAATAACCCGACCAGTGTTATCTTGAAAAAAGTATTGATGTGTAGTGTTAAAGAGAAAGTGTGAGTTTCCTATTTAGGAACCAGTGTTAAATTGTAATGCAATGTGTTAAACGTGTTTGAAACACGAGTGTGAGGTCATGTGTATTGTATAGTTCATGACCAATGTCTATAAATTGAATATATGATGAATTGTGGAATAACATGTTGCTTTGAGATTATAATATTGTTATCGAGGTTCATATAAGTGCAAACTTGAACATGTGTTAATTTGTGAGATACATGTAAACATGTGATGGTGGATTGTGACATTATGAGATGTGAAATTGTGAACAAGTTTTAGTTGTGAATAAGTGTGTGGTTAACACTTGATGTGACAATACTTGTGTTGTGAGCTGTGAATTATACAATAACTCGACCAGTGTTATCTTGAGAAAAGTGTTGATGCGCAGTGTTAAAGATAAAGTGTAGGTTTCCTATTTAGGAACCAATGTTAAATTATAGCGCAATTGTGTTAAACGTGTTTAAAACACGAGTGTGAGGTCGTGGGTATTGTATAATTCATGAGCAGTGTGTGCATGCAAAAATTATTTTAGGGGTTGGACCTGAATCAGGAGGGAGAGGCCCTGACGGACTCTTCAGAGTGTAGGCCTTGGGGGTAAATACACCCGGTTTGAGTGCTCCTTTAAGCCTGTGCCGATCCCACATGGTTGAAACATTCTCGCAAAACCGCGTGACCTTGACTGGTCTCCCTATGATTTTACTTAGTGAGAGTGACCTGACATACCCATTGTGTGGTGTGTCTTGTTATGTACTCCTAAGCGTCTCAAGTGGTTTTTCACTGACATGATACCATATTGCATATAGGCTTGAGTCTTAGCATAACTGTTGCATAACGCTTGCTAATTGTTTATTATGAAATTGATGTGTTATTATGTCATGATCGGATTATGTGATTCATGTGTAATGTGATTGATGATTGAAAAGTGAATTTTAAATGACAAAGTGGTGGAATTACGCGAGTTATGTTGAAGTAAGTTCTATCTCATTTATATGATATGTATATCTAGTTGTCTTAATTCTCTATTAGTTAGGAATGTGATAACTCACTCCCTGTGCGTTGTTTGTGTTTGGATCTTGTGATGATCTTGAACATTGTGTTTTGGGGAACAGATGACTAGGTGAATTGCTTTAAGGAATATTGTGTTGAAGGACGTTGGGACACAATGCTCTGATAGAATGTGACATTGGGGTATAGATTTTTATATTAATTGTATGAAGTCTTGGACGACCTTGTTTTGAGCTGAGATGATTTATTATTTATTTGGACAAATTTTATTATGATGTTAGAAAAGTGAATGTGAACCTTGTACCCTTTTGAAAGACTTTTATTTAAACGTGTTTTAAGAACTTTCAATTAATTATAATTTACTATTCATTTTATTATTAGCACATATATGTATGGGGTAGAGAGTGTCACACCCTTCACGTTCTACCTCCCTCTCTCTTTATGGATTCTTTTCACACATAATCCTTTAACCGTGAGTTGGTTATTTGGGCCTACTTCATTTCCTTAAGCCCTGAATTTCTGCATTGTCCATTAAATCTTTGACCAGCTGGCTATTTTGCCCGGTGTCCTCGTGTGAGTTGTTGCTTCCTTTTGTCTTATTGTCCTTGTCATCATTTCCATTCCTTGCATTACCTTCCCCTTTAAGTACAACCTTGTCTTGAAGGTTGAAATTTGGGTAAGTCTATTGAAACTTAGTCATGTATTTCCATGTTGGTTCTGTTGAGTCCCACTTAATGAGTAGATGTGGTACATGAGAGCTTCCTCTTAAAATAACTCTTTTATCCAGTGCTGCTATAGGGTGAATGATGGGTGCATACTCATTGGTAATGGTAAATAAGGATCACTCATATCCCCCTTAAACAGTTTCAGCTGAGAAATGTGGAACACAACATGTATTCTAGCATTCTTAGGTAGTTTGAGTTTATATGCTATGGCTCCTACTTTAGCCAAAATTGGAAATGGCCCAAAATACTTCATTCCCAGCTTTTGGTTTTTCCTTAGTGCCACCGAATTCTGCTTGTATGGTTGCAGCTTCACAAGGACTAAATCTCCCACATTAAATCTTCTTTTATCTGCCTGATCCTTCATGCTCTATTGAGCCTTCGCCAAATTGATTTTCAACTGAGTAGGGAGCTGATCTTTGTGCTGCAATTCCTCTTAAACATCAGTAGAATCACTGCTATTGGGATTATATCGCTTCAATGTAGGTGGTTCTCTACCATAGAGTGCCTTAAAAGGAGTCATACCCAATGAATTATGGAAGGTTGTGTTGTACCAGAATTCTGCCCAAGGCAGAGCTTTAAACCAACTGTTGGATTCTTGGAAGGTGAAACATCTCAGATACATCTCTAGACACTTGTTAAGGGCTTCGGATTGGCCATCCGTTTGAGGGTGGTCAGCTGAGGACATGGCCAATGTAGTCCCTTGTAGCTTAAAAGGTTGTTGCCGAAATTGGCTAGTGAACACCTTGTCTCTATCCGACACTATTGATTTTGGTACCCCATGAAGTTTGGCCACATTAGCAAAGAAAGCCTTAGCAACTTGCTTGGCAGTGTAATATGTTTTTAGAGGAATAAAATGGCCATATTTGGATAATCTATCCACGACCACCATGATGACAGTATATCTAAAAGATAAAAGCAAACCAGTTACGAAATCCATTGCGATATCCTCCCAAACTTGAGAAGGAATAGACAATGGTTGCAGTAAACCTTCAAGTAAAGCAGTCACTGATTTGGCTTGTTGGCAAATGGAACACTCTTGCACGATTTTTCTGATCTTAGCTTGCATATTAGGCCAATAAAATTGAGCAACAATTCTTGCTTTTGTTCTAGAGATCCCTGTATGTCCCCCAATAGCCGAACTATGAAATTTCTTCAGAATTTTCTGAACCAGTTGGCTTGCTGCTGGAATCACCAATCTATTTTTCTAATACAATAGTCTTTCCCTCACTGTATGATCTGGATCCTCGTTTGTATTGCTAGTGCAGCCTGCCATTATTGCTATTAATGGCTCATTTTGTTGCAATTCATCCTTGAGCTCTTGAATAAATTGACAATGAGGTTCTGACCAAGCCATAAGCATCACTCTTGACAAGGCATCAGCAGCAAGATTGTCTTTCCCTAGCTTATATTTAATGGCAAAGTCATAACCAATGAATTTGTGGAACCAAGCTTGCTTTTCTGTGGTGATCATTCTATGTATGTCTTCATTAGGTTAATTATATTTTGTTATATTATTAATATTTTCCTCAATCATAAGTCATAACTTGAATTTTTTTTACAAATAAGTCATTCTTTAGTTAAACTGAAAATCTTATAATTATACAAGTGTTGAATTCTCACTATTGATTGATCAATATGCTTACATAGTCACGTTAAAATTCCTTAAGCTGGGAAAGGTTTGTTGTAAGTTGTGAGCAAAAGTAGTACTAAAATAAATAAATAAAAAGGCACTATTATCAATTGTCTTAACAGAGATGTGCTTGAAGAAATGGGTTTTATTTATCCCTGTCTTGTCCCCTTTTGCTTTCACATTTAAGGTCTCTGCTATGGCAAAAATAAAATAAACTAACAGAAATTCTAGCCTTAATGAGAACAACCACAACAAGAAAAATGTTGTTGAGTGGTCATGAATTTCAACTACCATTCCCTTAGAAAGAGTTGCTTTGGTGTTGCTAATCATGCATAAATAGTGATCAGTAAATTAAACATTGTTTGAAGAACATTCCAAAAATTAATTGTCTTTAAATCTTCAGAACTTTAGGGGATATCAACTAGCCATTATAAGAAGTCATGGAAGGTTATGATTAATTCAATGTCTATGTTCCCGTTTCCATCTTTTTTATATCCTTTAGTGTATATATATATATAAGATTGTAAATCTAGTAATTCATTCACTTGAGACTAGGAAACAAGGTAAATGTTAGTCATGAAAAGTTAATTTTTTACATTATTGTTGATTACGAAGATGTATTTTGGTTTGATAGATAGATTGCACTCTCGATTCCAACAAAGCGGCATACTTATCAAGGATAGAGACCACAACTTTAAACTTAGTCACTTGCTTCTTTATGTTATCAATCAGAGCAATATACTCATTTGTACTGTTGAGGGTCCACAAAATATATGTGACATCTTACGTGACATTTTGAGACACATGTCAACCCTTCATGTCAGTCCTAGCATAGGAGCACAGAGGTCAGTCTTTAACAGTCGGGTTTCTTAACCGACAGGGTATCTCTAACCTCTTATTATTTGAATATACTGTCATATTTTATTTCTTGGCAGATACTCAATTATCTACAAAATCATACATTATCTATAAGGTACAATCCCTACAAACAAAGACCCGCAGTTCCATTTCACTCTTATAAGTATCAGGTTTCCTCGAACCCTTCACACATCTCCAACACACATGCACACCTGCTTGCATACTCATTTATACATACTCTCTCTTATTCTTCTAACTCATATACTTATTTGAATGTCGAAGTCCTTTGTTTTGTAAGTCTCTCCTCTTTCCTCCTAACAAAAGTCACTTTTAGTCTGATGTGTGAAATCTAGAAGCTTATCTTACCCACGTCCACCCTGACGTGTGCAAGCTCTGAATTTTGATACATCATTAAAACTATCACTCTTGCATTTCAACTGCTCCACAAAAACCCTTAACCCTAAAGCCAAGTCACCAAACCCTTTACACTCTCTTGCCACCCTTACACTCATCTTTCTATGCTCATGAAATCATTTTGTTTAGTGAATTTTAAGATGCTAAGGAAGCCAATCAAGTATATAATTAAGATATAACAAACAAGAAAGGAAGGAGAATTGAAGTACCATTTCCAATTAAATCAGATCACATAATCCTAAACTACCACCACTCTCTGAATATCTTTTATACAGCCTTAAAATAATCAATATAAATATGAGATGTGATAATGATATAGGTTAAATTCACTAGGATAGGACACTTGTCTTTTGCGACACCTTCTGCAGAGAATTTTCAGAGCATGACAATACTCAATTGATTATGGGACAGATCCAAATACTTTAATGAGGAAAATTGAGTGACCTCAAATATAAGCAATGATCCATTCAAATGGTTGAAACTAAGGTCCAAAAACTCAAGATGGGGCAAGTGACCAAATGATAATGGCCCAGAAATACTGTTGTTCTGAAGTGTCAAACTCTTCAAGGAAGAAAGCCTAGAAAAATCAAGAAATGGCCCACTAAAAGAGTTCTGGTCGAGACCCAACAACTCTAAATCCTTTAGTTGACACAGAATCTGCGAGGATTGTATGGGAAGGTTATTACTTGCGAGATCTAGAGATTTGAGGACTTTGCTAACATTAAGTACCCATGACAGAATTGAAGAGTTTAATTCATTTTCCTGAAGACTGAGGATTTGGAGAGAAGTGGAAGAACTCAGGTGGGTAATAGATTTAGGATTGACTTGAGGTAGCATACAGTGATCTAAATAAAGCTCCATAAGAGAAGGGATTTTACTTATTGATGATGGCCAATCAACAACTCTACTAAGACTGACATTTGAGAGATCAAGGTATCTCAAATTAGAAAGGTGAGAAAGCCATTCAAGGTCATTTGCAAACAAATTATAATTATCCAGGAGGTCAAGAGTTTGCAAATTGGAAAGGTTTGCTAGAGTATGAGGAACGAGACCAACAAGTTCATTCAATGCAAGTTTCAACTCTGTCAATTGACCAAGTTAACCAATGCATTTTGGAATCTCTCCTTGTAAGTTATTATAACTGAGATCTAAGAAAGTGAGATGCTGCAGTTCACATATTGAAGAATCTATCTTACCTCCCAATGCAACAAAATTTTCGTAACTTGTAGGTCCTGGCACTGGAATAGAATATGAAAATTGGATAACCAATCTAGTCACACGAGCAGTTAAATTATTGCATGAAATCCCCTTCCATTTGCAACAGTCTTCACCATTGCACGAAGCCATCTCGTAACTTGAGAAGAGCTTGCTTGTCTGTCTCTGCACACTTCTTCGTATGGAAACTACCAATGCATAAAGGGATGCATAAAACAGTCACCACACAAAACAGACAGAGCCTACAATTAAATATATTGTTGATCAGCTCAAACTTGTATGGAAACTGTAAGGGGAATGTGTCAAGTGAATTCTACAGCGAAGATATTTATAGGCAACAATTAAAAGAAGCTATCATCATGCATGCATGCAAGTCCATTAGTTGAAGCGTGTGCGTGAGTTGTTGTAATCCGTCGTATGTGCATAGTTCTCTTGATAGTTAATTGAGCTACTTATCTGCATATGCATAGTTCTATTGTTAATTGTGCATAATTATGGAATCGTCAATTGTGTTACTTTATTGAGATACTTATCTGTATGTGCATAGTTCCGTTGTTAGTTTATCTCATTGCTACAATTTTAGAGTTTACTTCAGTGTAATTAAAGTGAACACACTATAGTTTTATTGAAGTCAACAAATCTTCAGTTCAACTAAACTTAAGCCGAGGGACAAGACTTGTGTGGAAAAAGGTACTGTGTATAGATGCACCATGGTGTGGAGACCTTAAAGTTTAACCCTGATTTGCCCTAAGATCTACCACCTGATTGGATTCCATCAGCACATGAACCCAGTAAATGTGGCCTTTATTCCGATGGATATCACAAATAGCTTTGACCAAACTTGCACATGGATCACCACAACAGAAACCTTTAAACAAGAGATTTTTTTATTTATCCGTAACAATCAAAGATAGTTAGCAAGGGATCCACAACAACTTATTATCTTGCTCAACTAACTGAGCTAACCTCTCTCGATGAACAAGAGATTAATTGTTGTAAGGGTATCTGAGTATATTTTGATATTTAGATCATGGATTTAAATAGCTTTCCGCAACCGCAATTGTGACCATTGGTTAAGGTATTTTGACTCACAACAATCACAATTGCAGCCACATCAGCCGTATTTTCCCGCAATTAACCACAATATAAAGGTTTTCTGACTCATTACTAGGCAACTGCAGCCACGACTGTAACCGCAAATTTAAAACCATGATTTTGATAATCCATTCTCCAAGCTAAGTATAACCCATAAATTAAAAATTGCACACAACTCTGAAGAGTTCTTATATATTTTGAGTATTAGCTTCACATGGCCTCGCCACCATGATAGCTTGTAACATTCTTGATGAGCAATTCAGCACTTCATCTAACGACCAAGTAACATTATTAAAAATGGAATCATTCCTTCATCAGGACTTAATTTCCTCAGCAGCCCACGCACCCTTCAGGAATCAGGACCATATGATCCCATTGACCAATCTGTTTAAACAAAGCTTCTTGATGTGCATTTCACACGTGAGTCCTACAACACCTAAGAAGGATTTTCTTTTCACAATTTCAAAATTCCAACCATCGTTCTTTTATCTTTATGTCTGCCTGAAATGATTTTGGGTGTCTACCCTTTTTAATATACTCTCTTATATCTTTATTTTTAAACTGAATTTTGATAGTTTTTTTAAAAAAAATCAATAATTAAAAATAATCTTACATAAAAAGTTATTGGTTCATTATAAATTCAAAATTTAATTTTATAATTAAATAAAACTATTTAGAATAAATTACACTCACCCCTCCGTGTTTTTAGTAAATTGCAACTAAATTTAATACCTCCCCTGTCTTTCTCATTTAAGGTCTCTGTTGTGGCAAAAATAAAACAAAATAACTGAAATTCAGGCCTTAAAGAGAACAACCACTAAGAGCAATGTTGTTGAGTGGTCATGGATTTCAACTATCATTCGCTTAGAAAGAGTTGCTTTGGTGTTGCTAATCAGACATAGTTATCAGTAAATTGTCTTTCAATCCTAGAACTTTCTGAGATATCAACTTCTGTCATGATGAAAATTTTGTTGTGTGAGATTAGCCATTATAAAAAGTCAGGGAAGTTCAAGACAGGTGATTCAATGTGTATGTTCCCGTTTCCATCTTTTTTTAAATGCTTTAGTGTGTGTGTGTGTATATATATATATCAAGATTGTAAATCTAGCAATTCTTTCAATTGAGACTAGGAAACAAGGTAAATGGTAAATCTATCAATTCTTTCAATTGGAACTAGGAAGCAAGGTAAATGATAAATCTATCAATTCTTTCAATTGAAACTAGAAAACAAGGTAAATGTTGATCATGAAAAGTAAAATTTTTACATCATTGTGGAATGGGAAGATGGATTTTGTTTTGGTACACAGATTGCACTCTTGATTCCAACAATACAACGTACTTATCAAGCATAGAGACCACAGCTTCAAACTCAGTTACTTGCTTCTCAATGTTATCAATCTGCTCAACATACTCGTTAAAGCTACCACTCTTGCATTTCAACTGCTCCACAAAAACCCTCAACCCTGAAGCCAAGTCACCGAACCCTTTGTACTCTTCTGCCACTCTTACATTCATCTTCTCCAACAGCTCTAGGTGATTATTTGTCCCCTAACACAAAAACTCGTCATATTATAACAAAAATAAATAAATAATCACAATGGACTTTCCAACAATGCCCCATTTCAAATCACCGAGTGTTCATTGAACAGATGAGAATTAGGATTTCAAAGAGGGAAGGAAGAAAGAATTTGGTGTTTGACCTGAAGCTCTGATTTGATCATGGTGGAAACGCTACTGAATAGACCATCAAGCGATTCAGCAAGTTCATCTTGCTTCCGATCTTGGGTTTCATCTTTCTTCATATTATCCATAGTTGGAGCATATATTTCACCAATTCACAAGAGAAGGGTAGTAATAACTGTGCGACCCAAGGTGACAATCAAACCAGGTGTTGTTTTTCAGGTCCAAACTGCAGTCATTTAAAAACAACAACCCAATGTAATTGCAAGCTGAGAAATTAAACACTAACTCAGTCTTCTCATAAATTGGATATGAGAAGTCTCCATATTGCGGGGATTGTACCGATGGCCACCATTCTGCTTCCAAAAATTATCCAGTGTCCCCTCATTTTTCTCATCTTAAATTTTAAGCATCATTCAAAAAGACACAATTAACAATCAAGAAATAATTTCTCTGTTCATGAAATGATTAAGTGATTATTAAGACACTTCAGAGTTCGGAAGCAAATCAAACATAGCTAAAAGATGACATCAACAAAGGAAGGTGAATGCAAGTACCATCAACAATTAAATCAGACCACAAAATCGATAACAACTGCCACCCTCCCATATCTTTTATAAAGCCTTAAAATAATCAATATCAATGAGATGTTAATATAGCTCATGAACTTCACTCTTCAAAATTGTGATCATGCTATAAGTTAAAGGCTTCATTGCAAAAATAGTCCCCCTATTTATCCCAACTCACTAGATCGGTCCCCCTATAATTTAATTCACCAATTGAGTCCTCCTTTCTTTTCAATCTGGGTATTTGAGTCCCCAAAAATGGACATTGATTGTTAATGGATAGCATTGACTGTCACGTGTCATAATCTTGGTTGACTGCCACATATCATAATCATATTATGACACGTGACTAATGGGTAATGTTGATTGTCACGTGTCATAATCCTATTATGACACATGACAATTAACGTTATCCATTAACAATCAATGTCCCATTTCGGAATTGGGGACTCAAATAACCAGATTGAAAATAAATAAAAAACAAGACACTCAATTGGTGAATTAAATTACAGGGAATCGAGTGAGTTGGAATAGATAGGGGGACTATCTTTGCCATTAAGCCTAAGTTAAATTCACTAGGATGGTACACTTGTCTACCTTTGGCATAGAGATTTCAGAGTATGACAATAACAAATCCAAGTAATGAAGCCAAAATATCTAAACTATAAGGATATGTATAACAGTCTTCTGTTAGTTACTTAATTGTATTTCAATTACTGATTGTAATCATTGAATTGATGAAATAACCAAGTGATACAAGAATATAAGAACGTATTTTATATACAAATCAGAAGCGCTGCCAGCTGTGACTAATAGCTTATTACAATCACTAATTGAAATCCAATTAAGTAATTAACAGACGTTGTTATGCATATCATAATATAAACAGCACAAACCCTAAAAAAAATATCTTTCTCTAATAATAATCAAAATCATCTTATCTGTTCCCTTGGCAGAGTTTCTTGAGCAAATGGAACAAAACCCAGATTGACACATTAGCAAATTGGTTCGAGAAAATCAAAACTTTCTTTGAGCCCGACTGATTAGCTTAGCACTAGCAAGTGGATTATAAATTACTGTTATTTGGGGTTCCTCACTTTACTTTTTTTTTTTTTATTCATGAAACAGATAGCTTAACGAAGAAAAAACAAGCAATTAATTTGAACCAGAAATTAAAACCTGCGCAATCAGAAACGAAAACCAGTAACTCAAGATGAAAAGAAAGTTGTATTCCAATTATTCAATTCAATCACTGAATCACAAGCTTCCCTTCTAACCCAATTCATCAAACTAAGGGAAATTCATGCATTAAGATGATGATCTCAAATGGATGTACAAAGCAAACATCATTTCAATAGCTGTCACTAAAAGCCAAATTTTATTTATATTGTGCAATGCAATGAAAAAGGGGTGTAACTCACCGAATTCATTGGAAAGCTTAATTTTCATTGGACGAGTGCAGTGCAATTGGAAGCATACTGATATTGGAGCAACCAATGTAGGTTTTGCCTCGGTTTCGTCGATTCAGTTATGCTGGTTTCTCCTTCATTCCCTTTTTGTTCGAGTCTTGCCATTTTTTTTTCATTTTAATTATCGTTTCAACGTGTGGATTTTTAGTAATGGTTTAAGATTTTAATGTGTGTTTTTTAATTAGGTTAAATTGTAATTTTTTTTATAATTTAATTTATGGTTAAAGATTAAAAGATTTTGGTCTTTATTTTTTTTTCAATTATTTTAATTCCCACATTTAGAAAATCCATATTTTTTGTCGGATCATCAATTTTATATATATTTGTTTCTTTTTCTTTTATATTTTAATCATTTAAATTATTTCTTAATGATATTTTAAATAAATATGTTAAATTTAGTATTTAACTTAACCAAAATAAAGAAAATAAATATGCACAAAATTGATAATTTAACAAAAATTATGAATTTTCTAACATGTATGACAAATTATAAATAAATAAAAGGGATCAATTGGGAACTAAAATTCAAATTTAATCTTTTATTTATTTTTTAAAATTATCATTTTACGATAATACAAAAATATTCAAAAACTATAAAATAAGATGCATGTGGAGTTAGAAATCTATGAAATAAATATAAATCTTGAATTTCATTTTCATCACATTGTAACAAAGTTTATTAAACTCGAGAGTTTACGCAGACTCGTGAGAGTTTCATAAACTCAACTCGTAGACTCGTAAATATAAAACTAATAACAAAATATCTATAAATAACATACTAATTAAACATTTCAATAATATAATAAAGCAAAAGAATAAATCATAAAGTTCAAAATATTTAAAAAATCAAATGTAGTAATAATACATCACTACTAGACAATAACTTATAGAGATTATAATAGTGATAAATCATTCTCATAAAGGGTTTGATATTATTAGAAAACAAGGATTTGACAGAATTTTGTATTTGAGAATAACACAATAAATGAAGGTATTCTTAATGCTAAATAGACAGAAAATAATAAAAAAATGACTTCCATTTTGATCTAATTTTTTTAACTTGCTAACTCGTTGTGATAAACTCGAGAATCTACCTAGAATTTACCCAAAGTCTACTAAAAAAAGAATTTATTCAAGAGTAACAAGTGGACTCATAAACATGTAAGAGGTGAGTTTACTCTAGAATCAACTTAGAGAAAACAAGTGGACTTATAAACTTGTAAAAGGTAACGAGTTAACTCGAGAGTTTAATAATATGATTGTAATTATATTTATGCTTATAAACAATCAGTAAAAAAGTAATTTATCCATGCAAAATCGTTTTAACACCTTTTCTACATAAACTTCTTGATGCGTAAAAAATCTATTATTCAAATATTCAATTTGTAATCTATGGCATAATTTTTGTTTTTCCCAAATTCTTCATTTCAAATTAAAGTCTTTCTATAAACAAATAACATCTTCAAAGAAAAGGGAGAAAGAGAATAGTTTAAAAAGAAAAGCCAAAGCCCCTTACAATAAAATTCAATATGGTTCACAGAACAAAATTCAACAAATCTACATTCTACACCATTTACATCGCAATATCCATGCCAAAATAGCTTCTGTGACACTGGAATTTGCATGCCCTTAGGATTTAGAAAGTATCTAAACACCATTTTAAAATAAGCATGTCCAGCCTTGCATGATTATTATTGTCTCAGCAAACCCAGATGCTTCCAAAGGCTTCTTCAAGTGCCCTTTTCCTACTAATATCTCCACTCCATCCTCCAGCCCTCTCAGTTCGTAGCCTCTTGGTTTCCTCATCATCACCTGCAAAGCCCGGCATGTCGCCCCCTCCGAGTGGTAAAGGCTGTGGGGCCATGCCTGTAGGCCTTGGCTGTCCTCCTGCAAATGTAGGTGCATATTGTCCTTGAGGAACAGCTCCAAATCCTGCTTGGGAGTTTTGGTTTGTGGCCTGCCTCAAAAGAATCAACAAAGTAAATCGTGCATATTGTAGTATTTGCGAATGTGCTCTAAAAGACTATGTAGCACAAACTAGATATTTGAACAGAACACATAAATAAAACCCTTTAACGTGCAGATTACAACATATTGGCTAATTCACACAAAGTTAAATAAATCCCAACCAAAATAAAACTACCAAAAGAAAGAACAAGGCTTCAAGGATCAAAATTTTAACCATAATAGTTGAAAATCTATATATATATATATATATATATATATATATTATGGTTATACAAACTTACAAGAACACAATGAGAAAAGATACAAGAGCAATCCAAAGCAGGACCTTGTAGAAACCCAATCAGCAATACCATAATTCCATACACAATGAATCTTAATTTTCACAGTTGCTGCATATATAGGCACAAGGCAACCTTAGTCAGATCACTTCTTTCAGGCATCCCATCTGCTGCAAAACAATCCTCATATGTGCCATCAACCATTCAAATGTCCTAGAGCTTGTTATGTAAATATTGGCTCATTTTCTGTCCTAGAGCTTGTTATGTAATGATAATATAGGCTCATTTTCTGTCTTTCTTAACAACTACAGTTTTTTCTTTTAAAAAGAATCTGACTGGGATTTATTAATTTATTTGGGAATTCAAGGATTTATATTTTTTTCTAGTCAAATGTAGATCATAAAGCCAAATGCTTATTTAAGGAAAAACAAACAACAATTTTCACAAATGAAACAGAGGCAGTAATTGTGTCAATAACCAGTTTGTGCAGGTAAAGTATATATGCTAATAGATGAAGTAATATGATAAAACCAAAACTCAATCTCAAATAACAGTCCAAGCTCAATAAAGTTTGAATATTGTGCCGAAAAGTAACAGTAATCAACTTATAAAAACAGCAATCTAATGCTCACTGAATCATCATCAGTTTGTGCAGGTTGTCCCTTACTTGCTGCCATAGCTGCAGCTAATTCTTCAGCCTGTTTAATTAATATCAACATAAAAATACATTTTAAAATATGGCAGGAAAGTCGCACTTGCATAACAAACTTAAATTTCACTCTTTTGTGAATGAGAGATATCCAGGAAAAGGTGCATATGATTTTACATATTACGGAGACATAGAAAGAACAAATCAATGAAAAGTCTATTCTCAGATGTACCTTCCGAGCTCGATTAATCATTATTTGTTCTGCATTTTCTTCCTGGTATTTGGCAATTTTTGCTTCAATATCTGAAACATCTATTCCTTCAATCAAGTTAAATGCTGCATGGGGAAAAGGGGAGGAAATCATCAAAAGAAAGCAAAAGTTATCAAGTGAAACAGCTGCAAACAAGATAATAGAAGCTTACTCATGTCCTCTACTTCCTCCAAGTAATCATTGTATTCTCTCAAAGATGGGAAATCATCTTCACGTTTATTAAATCTATAAATTTACAATTAGCAGAATTAGATAATTGAATGAATTTGATTTAACATGAAATGCTGAACATAGTTCCATGCCATCACGATGATACTTATTTCTATTCTACAAAATGTTTGTAATATATATAATAAAGACCTTCAAAGTAATACTAAAACCCATATTTTTAGTATATCTATTCAATTAAGAACTCTAAATATGATGCATCTATTATTTCTCATGTCACACATTATGAAGCAAAAATGTGATAAGAAAAAAAGAATCACATGCTAGCAATCCTCCTCCTGATAGCTATCTCCTTATTGTGGGGATTTGTACTGGAGACCACCATTCTGCTACCGTCAACTTCTTGTTCCCTCTTTCACTTTTCACACCTGAATTTTAAGCATTAGAAAGTTTGCAAGTAAAATAAGAAAAACACTTTGTTTATGAAAAAATGGAGTTTAATGAATATTAAAATGAAACAAAAACATATTCAAGTAAACAAGATAAACAAATCCTGGTAAAAAAATCTCAACTATTTAACAAAAAGGAGAGCGCAATACATCAACTATTAAATCAGGCCACACAATCCCAAACAACTTCCTTTCCTCCCAATATATTTCATAGCCTTCTAGAAACAAATTTGAGATGTTCAAAAGACCAAGATGGATTATGGAATTGTGAAAATTATATAGGTTAAATTCACAAGGATAGTACACTTATTCACAAGGATAACCTTAAATACTGTGAGCTTAGTGCCAGCAAAATTAACAACTCATTGAAGGGAAAATATTCCAATTCCAAAGACAATATTCAGAAAGATCTTCTTTCATTATGTATAAGTAACCTTACTCTTTGAGAGGCATATTTTTCTAATTGAGAAAAATGGTATATTTGTCCTGAAAATATTCTCACTAGCAATTCAATCTATTATTTATTCAAATGCGTAATTTAGTCTTTTAATTATTGAAAGTCAGTTTATATTAGAAAGTGATAATAAAAGAAGTAACATGAAACAAGTTGAAATAGTTTAAGGACTGAATTGTACACTAAATTTTAATCTAGAACTAAATTGCAAGTGAGGTACAATTTGAAGGACAAACCATCAATATATACCTTATTCTCATCATAATAATCAAAATTTGGTTTTGTTTACTTGGCACAATGTTTTAAGACAAACCACAACTAAACTGACCAGTCAGAATCACTTAATCCCCCAACATTTATCATCCTCTCTATTTATCTTAATCTCTAAGAATCAGATCCACACATGCAGAGGAGAAATCATATGGAGTTGCTACAGGAGAATGTGGGATGGAGCTGAAAGCAACCAGTATGATTTCTTCAACTCAATTAATCTCTTTTTCTGATACCTAGGCTCCATCAATAAGTATTAATACAGGCAATTCAAAGAGAGCAGTCAGATCTATATTAAAATGATGGAGCACAAGCAATGACCCACAGATAAGAAATATGACTCAAGTTTGAGCAATAGAAACTATGTGGTATGAGAATTTGAATTCAAGTAAAAGTCCATGACATGTGAGGATCAATAGACTGGAGTAGTATTTTCATATTAAGGTTCTTCTCTAAATCCAAAACACATCTAGGTCGATACCTTTTGAATTTCAGGTCTAACTTTTCCCAATACAAAGTGTCATTTTTATTATAAAAAAAAAAAACTGTTCGCATACTTTTTGGTCCAAACACAGGACAACCAAAAAGGTCTAAGCAAGGAACCAGTTATGAACTTGTTAAAACAGAAAACAGAACATGGACTTTTATTAGTATTCCATAAGCTAGGATTTAACAAGTCCAGTTCCCATTCCTGCATTTCAAAACTACGCACCACAATTTTGGCCAAGGCCCTGAACATCCAGAAGGGTAGATATTGTCATATTCAATCCAAGAATTGACATGACAAAATATAAGTGTTTAGATAATTATTCCATCCAATACCCAAAGCATGAAAGATGGAAAATAGAAATTGTATCGGACCAGCCTCAGGCCCAATGAACAACAGACAACCCAGTACCAATCCAGGCCAATCCACCAAACACACACCTCAGTTCACCACACCCTGTCTTTCATCCTGGATGACCAAGGTTCGCCTTGCAAGGCAGAAGTCGGCTAACCAACCTACGTGACAGGCAACTGACGCTTCCTCCCTTAGGAACAAAATTCTCACCATATTTCCTGGAATCACCCCATGACATAGTATGGGCAACCCCTCTGCATCTAAAAAACAGCATGGAGGCTGCTAATGTGCTTGGAAAATGTCCCACCACTCCTATAAATAAATACACAATACAAGCACCTCCCTCAGGTATGTTTTCTCCACTCAGGTACTGAAACTCTAAAAGAACCATTACTCACTTAAACATCATTTTACTTGCATGTGTCCCCCCACCCCCACCCACACTCACCCTCTAAGCACCCCAAGACAGTTTGGAGCTCTACCTGACACACGCTTGCAGATCTGATATTCATAGTTCAATCCAGAACACAATTTTTTCCAAAAATTCTTGTTAGCATAAATCAGGCAACCTCTTTGTAACCTCCCTTTTCAAATTCACCCTTTTACCTTTAATTGCCAAAATTACCCTTTTATGGAGTGAGAAGAGAGGGAATTAATTTCAATAAATCTAAAATAACCCCCAATGACTTCAATACAATTGAGCATCAATTCACTAAAGACACTCAATAATTACATGAGCCACTCTTAGATTAAAATAATTTAACAACTCTACTCTAACATACCCTGAAATCTAACCCTCCCACAACAGATTCATTCAACCGCTAATGCTTATAAGTTATAATAACTGATCAAAATATTAACACTTGAGCAAAGTCGACGACAAGCAGGAGCTAGAATTTCAGATATTTAGCATAATAAGTAACAACCCCGCATACAGAAAATACAATTCTGAGACATGCAGGTATTTATTTAATTTCATCAAACAGTTGGTGTGCAAAACATAAATTCATCAAAATTCTTAACGCGTAAACGCGAATTAGGAAGAACAGAAAAAGGCCACCAGAGGGTAAAAGAGAAAAGCTTAAACTCTCTCACAGCGCTACCAAGTTGGAAACAGAGAGAGACTCTGAAGAAGGAAATGGGTGAGAGATTGAAAACACGTAATAATAGTGCACTTCGTTCTTGGTTTTTGTTGTCGCGAAGAGTATTGTTGTTCAGAGAGAAAAGGTGAAAGAAAGAAAGAGCACCATTGAAGAGTAAGAACGAGAAAAGAGAGGAAGAAGGGCTTACCTTAACAAGCCACGCCACGGAGGAAGACGCTGCAGATGCGTCACAGAGAGTCACGAGGGGTAACAAGAATAAAAACATAAATTAATAAAGGGTATTGCTAGGTGCACCCAGCATTATTGCTGGTGCACCCAGCAAATTTTCTAAATGGCCAAAGTACCCCTTCCTCTGCTGTCCCTGCATTCCGTCTTGTTGATGAACAGTGCCTCCATGAACAGTGCTTTGCACCAGGCACCAAGCTTTTTTAAACGGCACAATGCTTCATTTGTGCATTCTTTCGTTGTTTTCTCTCCTCCGTGCACAGTGCTTCTTCCCCGTAGTTCTTTCGTTTCGTTGTGATCGGTTTGGTTCGGTGAACGGTTAGGTTCCGTTAAGGTGAAGGTGAAGGCATTGCGGTGGTTGGTGGTGGCATACGAGGTACGCAATGTTGGGTGCATTCTATTCTGGTGTACGGAAAATCGTGCGGATCAAGATGATCCATAAAAAGTTTACGGATCAACTTGATCCGCAGTTAAATTTTATTGTTGCGGATCAAGTTTGATAGTTGCGGGATCAAGTTGATCTGGTGAA